>NC_092575.1:11442500-11702500 GCF_037975245.1 Apostichopus japonicus
ACAAGGTCTTGCCAGTTGAATAAATCACTAATTTAACATGCTCTATACCAATCAATGATAAACATGTATTATGTTCGACCTAAATATCAGGCTACCTTAACTACTTTGGTTCAACACATTGACTCTTTTTAATGTATGGTTATGCTTCTTTTGTGGGCCAGTAAAACTGACCTTTTGCAACAAATGTACCTGTGTTGCAGCAAGTAAAATCAAACTATTACACTGTAAAACACTGTTAAAAAATGTTCATGCTTAATTGCTTTCAGAATAACAACTTTCCTTCAGACAGTTACTTAAACCATTAAAGACATAAAGTTGATGAGGAACAAGCACATTCAGAAACCATAGTTTTTTTTCTTTGACTTTGCTTAATTATTGAAACTACACTTACACAAACTCAAAAACTGTGTCATTCTGCAACAATAATCAAACATTTGTTATGAGCATATAAATGTAGAAGGTCTTTAAAAATCCAACAGAAAACATAATTTATACTTTCTAACTTAAACCAACAAATTAAGTCATCTCTAAAATAACAATGATGAAATAAAGCAGTACATGAGATTTCTTCATCATATTTTTGGTCCTGGCAGTTATATTTGGTGTTACCTGCTGAGTGATTTTGAGGTTTATTCTCGATTCCTTCGAGAGAACATGCATGAATAGCTAACACAAAACTACCTTTATCACCACCACACTCACCTCACTCAAAAAACCATGAAGTCCTGTTACATGTAATCAGAAGGTTGAATGAGGAAAAAAGCTTACAAAGCTAACAGTTAAAATTACAAACAATGAAAAAGAGTGAAAGACAAAATTTAAGGGCTAAAAGTAATAATACTGTTATCAGTATATGCATGACCTTTTCTCTCTGTAATTAAAGGCCAGGTAGTTGTACTCAGTGTGAATTCAACTGAACTTGCATAATTTGTTAACTACTTAAATGGTAAAAAGCAACAATCCTCCTTGAACAATTTGTTGTCACAAAGTATGTTTTAATCAGATTACACTGATTCCACCACCACTTCACCAACAATAGGCTAGGGATGACATTAGATGTCTTCCTGTCATTTAAGCTCCCAAAGGTGGTGAAGTGACCTAAACTGGACATTCTAGTATGTGTGTAAACTATACTCAAAAGTAGTTAGTCACATTAGGAACACACACAAATAATTTAAAGCACCCTGGAATGCAACTGGGGATATTAACAGTGCTCCCCATTTCCAGTGTGCGGTGACCTAGCGTGCTGTACACCTCTGGTACATTCACACCAAGGGTAGTACTAACATCAGTTTAGTCAAAAGTTGCAAACTGTCCACATGATTCACTCTAATTCTCCGTGCCCCTCTAATCCCCCCCCCCCACCTCTTGCTGGAACACAAAGGAAAAGTGACATGGCTTCCAGTAGAGAATAATACAAGGTAACCATCCAACTGGTGGCAAAGCTACAGTAAAAAAAAAAAAGGTTTTATCTAAGCTTTATCCCTGGCATGATAGTCACAGCAGCTCTCTTGTAAACTCCAGCAGCTCTGAACATCTTGTTCTGTACTTAAGGTCCTTAAGTACATCAACATTCACGGGACACCATGCAAATGTTTCATACTTGTTGGCATACAACTGCAGACATGTAGGACCAGAATATAACAGTGCTCCCCAATTTCAATGAACAGAACTTGTCTAACTCATATTCACACCTTCTGTTTACATTGTATTTCAAACATCACTACAGCAGCATCATGTCATCAACCTTAACAATGTGTTCAAAACTGATTTCTCTTGATCGTGTTTTAATTAGCTACACAAATGTATGTATTAGCAAAAGTCATACACATGTCTATGAACCCTAGCACCCAATGGGGATACTTATTACAGTGCTCCCCATTGTCAATGTGTGATCACCCGTGTACTCATTCCTCTGATTGGCCCACTTTTCATTTGAAGTCTCAACCTCTCAAAAGCCTATAAGACTGTCCCTAACGTATGCCTTTTATTAAAAATGTTACCATTTTACATTCTCACTGATTAAGCTGTAAGTTACAGTTTCACTATGAAATCAGTGACAGAGACCTCTTCCTGACTTTCTAGCTCTTGAAGTTATGCTGTTTCGTACAAAGTCCTTAACGTTTCTCCAATTTCTTTTCTGAAGACACCTCTCTTTCTTCAAGGTCGCCTGAATAGCTTCCCTTCCTGGCAGCTTTTGCATAGCTATGAAGTTACCCAGGTGACGCTTAACTGCAGCCTGTTCTTCTTCTGACCAAGGTACTTTTTTGGGTCTAGAGGGCACTGCTGTTTTGAACTTATTGGCTGTTTTGGTGAGGGGTGACTCCTTGAATTTCTTCCTTATAGTCAAACTTTCATCACTGACAAGTGGATGTTTGGTCCCTATATCAGAAGAAAAAAAAGAGAAAAAGTAACAATAAAAAAGTAACAAATAATAATTGGCAGGGGGAGGGGGCGGTTGGTTTTTGTATTGTTTTGATATATTTTCCTTTGCATGGTGAGTGGCCCTACTTGTTAAGCTTTGCAAGGTTTTCTTTGCCACTCCCTCATTTATGTTAGTAATTCTTTACTGTTAAACATGTACATTGAGGAGAAACAAATAAATGAAATGAAATAGTTAAATGCTCTTCGATAACACAATAAAAAAGTCTGATTAAATATATGGCATTTGTGGTCTTCCAGAGGGTTACTTTCTTTATCCTTAGACTTGTACTGTTCTCATTACAGGAAAATGTAAGTCATAAAAAAAAGGTGCTATTTCTAACAAAATGACAAATGCTGGGGATCGAAGTTAGATTTAAGCTTCAGATATTACATAAGTGGTAGTTTTGCTCTGCATACAACATTTTCCCTCAATGTAAAATTCTCTTTTCTAAGAAGTGGCATTTCTTAATAGCCTCATATCTGTAACATAGTAAAGGAGTAACACAATTGAATGTAAAAAGGCAACTGAGTAACTGCACTTGATTGAAATTGAAGCAGCAAGGGAACCAAACACTAAAGCAAGATGGAACAAATGAAAGTTTTCCACTGTATTGCAACTGCCCCTTTGCAAATGATGTGGTGGTTATCACCCCTCTACCTTTAATCAAAATATTGAATGCCGAAGGATATTGTTAATAAGAAAGCAAATGCATGAAATGAACAGCACAATTAAAACTGAAAAACAGAAATTTGAAACATAGCAACACTAAATACTGTATGGCTACTACTAAATAATCAGTCCATATTGTGCCCTACTTATGGACCCAGGTAATCAACTTCCTGATGACAGCTTAGTTGTTCCTTGGTAACCTATTATGAAGCTACTATTTTGTCTAAATCATATCTGAAAGATGCTGAAGTTACTTATAAATAGTTGAAGAATTGTTATACTGTGGATACTTTTCAATGATTACATTGATGGAAGTATTAAATATTCACCTTTCTGTGCTATTTGCAGAACACAAAAACTAGCTTCTTTGTCTTTGACATTAATATATGTTAATGCCTCCTCCAGTGGACCTCCACTTCTTCTGGTCCTGGTCCTCATCATATTAACTGAAACAAAGATGTAAAAATGTATTCCAGAGTTATAACTTGCATGATGAGACATTTGAAATATCACTCAAGGTGAAGCGCAAACAACTGTTACTACAGGAGTTTGTTTCAAACATGCCCTTGTTACTCTATGACAGTAGAGTTAGACCTTTTTACTCAATTCAATGGAGCTAACTTATACGCTACTTCCAGTTCTCAACGTATGGTTCGAGCTCCTTAAAATTTTGACAAGGAAATTTTTATTTTGTCCAAATTCAAAATTGCTCACAACATCCCCACCCCATTCCATGGCGTTACATTAATAGAACTTGCCCACAACAGTGACACTTCTGCTGTAAAACTGTGATAAAAAATAAAGGCCTTTGAAATAAACTCCATGCATGTCCATAGCAGAATACATGTACTCAAGCTTGCTGCTAGCTCTACTTCAGACAATGTCATGACGCCTATCACAGGTCACTGCAAACTTTGTGGGCCTCATAGTATTAACATTTGTTCCACATATCACTGAGAATTATGAATTGGCTATGTTCCCTAATTGGATTAAATATCCTAATAACTAGGTACAGGACTCTATGCAGTGATAGAAAACAACTAACCTCAAACTTAAATCACCAGCTCTTTTCTCAGGCCAACTCTTAACTTAAGATAGCCTAGATATGGGCATGTTCAAAGTTCAAGCAATGAAAAATGTTGAAGTTGTAAACTGAAAGGAATGACGATTCATCATAAACAAAGAGACACCATTCTTTGAGGAAGTCACAGTATAAGCAGTTGTATCTATGGCCAAAGTGACAACACATCTCTACAATTTTGGCCATGTCACTTGAGCTCTTTAGTATAAAATGCCCAACCACTGCTGATGAATCAATATATGACATGACAACTGTGACATCTAACACTTTAATTTCCAAATAGCTGTCACACTGCTCACAGTGACCCTAACAGTCAGTAGTTTGTCAGCCATTTGCAAATAACTTAAGGAAGACCTCACTACTAGTGCTACTGTAGTGTGTCATTGTTGTTAAAGGCAGTACCCTACGTAGAATAACCTAGGTACTCCTACTCCTTGTACTAACCTAGTATGATAGGCTAGGCCTAAATGTTCAGTAGTACTAGTAGCCTAACGTTGTTTCTAGTTAGGCCCGTGTAGACATGTGCTTTGACATTATAGCATGTCTACTGCAGCTGTAGTAAGAATTACGATACTAAATAAACTGCGCAAAGTAACGATACAACTGCAAGTAGCCTACATCTAGCTCCTCCGGTGTGTAGGCCTTATGACAGAACAATGTTAACTAGCCTAACCTTTTACTAACCTATCGTGGGCCTAACCACTGACGATCGGTGGAACTTTGCAGCGCTTAAGCTTACTGAGCAAAACCCTTAAACTGCTGGGGGATTTCTGTCAAACATTAATAAAGAAAATCACAAGTGGTACCTACCTTATGTAGCTGACAAGTAATCACTTGGATGAAATCGGGGACACACGTGAAGTGGTCATCATCTCTCGCGATCGGGGACGTAGCTTTACGGGTGTGTGGTAATAGACTATATGCGACACTTACACACTTAACACACGCAAAAAGACCTTTTGACGGCCAACCGAGGATAGTGCTCAAACGGCCACGAAAATTTGAGGGCGTGCTCCAAGAAGTCTAAAAAGTGCTTTCCGAGTGAAAATAAAATCGGGGATATCCCCGTTCTGCGCGATAGCCCCAGTTCACGGGTCATTTTTCCAGTGTGTATCCCCGATATACGCCGTTTACAAACCCACACACACACACACATACATACATACATACATACATACATACATACATACATACATACATACATACATACATACATACATACATACATACATACATACATACATACATACATACATACATACATACAAACATACATACATACATACATACACACACACACACACACACACACACACATACACACATACATACATACATACATACATACATACATACATACATACATACATACATACATACATACATACATACATACACACGTACAGGCGTAAGGTGGTTTACGGGGACTCAACCTTTTGGCTATCATTATGGGGACCGTTAGTTACAATGATCACAGAGGCTTCAAACTTTGAATTTGTAATGACCTTTCCATCCAAAATTAAGTTAGGGATTATTTATGTTTTTATTTACTTTTGTTATAGTGTTACTATACAAGACATTCCACATTACTTGTGGGGACTCACTACTGACTTAACACACACTGAATTGGTTTATGGGGACCTCACTGGAAGTTTGTTATTTCAATCATAATCAATGTAGCATGCTTCTGTTCCATTGTCAGTATATCATGGGGAAGGGGAAGGGGGGGGTGATAAGGGAAAAAATTACTTCACACATGACAAGTGAGTTGGCCACAGACTTGTTTGAAACTGGTATCAGCTGGATATCATTTGAGAAGCACTACTTCTAACTGTTCATGATCGAAGTGTGCTTTATCCATTCCTGGGATGCCGAAGGGGGTATGATGGGGAAAACAGTGTGTTACTTCAAATAATGATCGTTAGGGACACATTATAGTTTTTGCAGAAAGGTTGATATCGAAAAATGAAAAAAAAAACACTTCAAGCCACATAATTTCAATCATTACCAATGTAATTATATTCCATAGTGTTATTGGTAGTAATTTCTGGGGTGGAGGAAGGGGGGGGGGGAGTGGAGGAGGAGGAGGCATAATGATTGAACAAGATATCTGGCATTTCACAATTGTCATGGAAGGATGCCATATATTGGTTTGTTGCATATGGAACTTATTTCCTGATACATCCCTCAAATTTTAATTCCATGCAATTTTGAAAGAATGCAATGGTAAATATAGGATAACAATACTGGCCAACTTTTTAAAGCCTTAAGTGGGCACCTTTGTCCTCTCCCACACAGGAAACATTTAATTGAACTGTTTACCTAAATAACAGTTCAAAACCAAGCTGCTGTTCAAACACTCCATGTTGGTTGGCATCACCACTTGACTCAATTTGATTCAAAATAGGGGGATAATTTCAGCATAAGGTGAAGGTGGGGAACCAGGGGGGAGGGGGGTAATCCACCTTCCTCCTTGGAAAAAACACAGCCAAAACAACACCCTTCGTGCCCTGTAAAATAGTAGCACAAAAAAAACCCAAAGAAGAACTTTTATACAACTGTGTGGAAACATAGAGAGGATATTACAGATATTGTAGAGGAAGTAGAGTAGAGTAGAATTTTATTCAATTCTTGTCATATGTTGCACCCTATGTATCTACATTGCAACAGATTTGTCCATACATATGGAACTGTTTCAAGACAAATATCAACAGTACATCACTTTATCTTTAAAAAAGTATAATTTTCACTGGTATAATATGGTATGGTATATATTATATTTCATCATAGCTAATCTTCCTGTCACATTGACAAAGCATGATGTTCACAAATGTTTTGTAAATTTTCTAATTATGCCTTTCTCTTGCATCATAATATATTCTTTAGTATTAAAACTCCTCAAACACATACCATCTCAGTTTAATAAATAACTCATCAATATAATATCAAGATCAATGCATGGTGATATAATACAATGTGCTCAATGGTCTCCAAAATGTATGATAATCAAAGTACTGAACACAAGAAACAAAGATTCTCTGAAATGAATATTGTGCATAGAGCTGAACTTCACCAATCAGTATGATCTGTTGCTATAGTGCTGACATATCCACTATGCAAGAATTGTTTGCTTGAAACCAACCCAGCTGACAAAATCTAAGAACATGTTTATTGCATATCCGGAGGTCCCAACACAACATTATATAATATGGAATCAAGCAGCCTTGATATACCAACTTGAGCATTTATATGATAGTACTGTGCCAGCCAGCCAGCCCTTGTCTGTAAGAGAGCAGAAAAACAATATCTATGTGAGAATATGATAAAATATTTGACAAAGAATAGGGGAAAAGGTTAAAAGGTAGTGTACTTTCCAAGGCATGCCAAACTTTATAGATCTAGCATATGCAACAGCATATAGCTTAATTGGGTGGTCAAGTCACCTTATCCCCCATTTCCAATCAACAAGTGGAATGACATCAAAGCATTAAATAGACATAACATTGGAATATTAGGCCATTATGAAATGTCAAACCCTGAATAAAGTACTCAAAGTATGAAGTACCTGATTCCCCATGGGCCCATTCCACCTGCCCCATGCAATGAACTTCAAAACAGTGTACAATCTGTAGTTTCAAAGACATATCAAACTACAGAAATGTAGCATTTGCTACATAAAATGGTCTAAATAGGGCTCCTATGTCACTTTCCCAACCATCTCCAGCACGACAGTGTACAAAAGTCATACAATCTGATATATTATAGAGAAAATAGGGATGTACACTGTTATGGCTTTCTCCTATTGTTCGAGAAAGAATTTTTTTTACCATTTCCAACAGCATAGATTAAGGTGATGTATATTAAATGTAATGTAGAAGGTTTTTTTTTTCAACTATTAGGGTCCCAATGTGTGTGAGAATTTAATGAACAGTCTAATATTAATTTTTGACCATCTTATTTTCACCGTTTCAAAGTTTTGATGTCATTCCAAATTGGTGAACTGCTTAATCTCAAATACATCAGTGTAGAAAATTACCTTGTCCAACATTTACAGGGTCCACCCATATGTGGAACCATCATGTGGGGCAGAAGTTGGGGGGGGGGTTGCTGGAGGGGGAAACTGGGAAAGCAGCTATATGTAGGTTAGAGCTATCATTAGGATCAAATATTTCAAAGCATAGGATTTTATGTGTATTCATCTTTGTTGAATGGGATGGAGGGTCGGGGAGGGGTGGGGGAGGTCCAATTGACTTGGCTGCCCTCTTGGTCGTCTATTTGCTTTTCTCCTTGCTACGTAAAGTTTGATATGTCTTGAAAATTACAGTTTGAACACTATCACACTATCTAGCTCATTGCATGTGGCAAGTGGTGCGGGTTACTATGGAATCAGGTACCGTATACAGGGTCAGACCTCCATAACGTCCTAATATTGTGATATTATGTATAAATAATGTTTTGATGTCATTCCACTAATTGAGCGGAAATGAGGGGTGGGGATGATTGGAAAGCCCTAATCAGAATATATGCTGTTGCATGTGCTACATTCATACAATTTGATATAGTATAGAGAAAATAGGGATGTACACTGTTATGGCTTTTTCCTATTGTTTGAGAAAGATTTATTTTACCATTTCCAACAGCATAGATTAAGGTGATGTATATTAAATGTAATGTCGAAGGTTTTTTTTCCAACTATTAGGGTCCCCATAATGTGTGTGAGAATTTAATGAACAGTCTAATATTAATTTTTGACCATCTTATTTTCACCGTTTCAAAGATTTGATGTCATTCCAAATTGGTGAACTGCTTAATCTCAAATACATCAGTGTATAAAATTTCCTTGTCCAACTTTTACAGGCTCCACCCATATGTGGAACCATCATGTGGGGCAAAAGGGGGGGGGGTGTTGCTGGAGGGGGAAACTGGGAAAGCAGCTATATGTATGTTCTAGGGCTATCATTAGGATCAAATATTTGAAAGCATAGGATTTTATGTGTATTCATCCTTGTTGAATCGGATGGAGGGTCGGGGAGGGGTGGGGGGGTCCAATTGACTTGGCTGCCCTCTTGGTCGTCTATTTGCTTTTCTCCCTGCTACGTAAAGTTTGATATGTCCTGAAAATTACAGTTTGTACACTATCACTCTATCTAGCTCATTGCATATGTCAAGTGGTGTGGGTTACTATGGAATGAGGTACCCTATACAGGGTCAGACCTCCATAACGCCCTAATATTGTGATATTATACATGTATAAATAATGTTTTGATGTCATTCCACTAGTTGAGTGGGAATGAGGGGTGGGGATGATTGGAAAGCCCTAATCAGAATATATGCTATTGCATGTGCTACATTCATACAATTTGATATATTAGAGAGAAAATAGGGATGTACACTGTTATGGCTTTCTCCTATTGTTTGAGAAAGATTTTTTTTACCATTTCCAACAGCATAGATTAAGGTGATGTATATTAAATGTAATGTCAAAGGTTTTTTTTTTTACTATTATGGTCCCAATGTGTGTGAGAATTTAATGAACAGTCTAATATTAATTTTTGACCATCTTATTTCCACCGTTTCAAAGTTTTGTTGTCATTCCAAATTGATGAACTGCTTAATCTCAAATACATCACGTAGAAAATAACCTTGTCCAACTTTTACAGGCTCCACCCATATGTGGAACCATCATGTGGGGCAAAAGGGGGGGGGGATGTTGCTGGAGGGGGAAACTGGGAAAGCAGCTATATGTATGTTCTAGGGCTATCATTAGGATCAAATATTTGAAAGCATAGGATTTTATGTGTATTCATCCTTGTTGAACGGGATGGAGGGTCGGGGAGGGGGGTCCAATTGACTTGCGTGCCCTCTTGGGCGTCTATTTGCTTTTCTACCTGCTACGTAAAGTTTGATATGTCTTGAAAATTACAGTTTGTACACTATCACACTATCTAGCTCATTGCATGTGGCAAGTGGTGTGGGTTACTATGGAATCAGGTACCGTATACAGGGTCAGACCTCCATAACGCCCTTACATTGTGATATTATGTATAAATAATGTTTTGATGTCATTCCACTAGTTGAGTGGGAATGAGGGGTGGGGATGATTGGAAAGCCCTAATCAGAATATATATGCTGTTGCATGTGCTGCATTCATACAATTTGATATATTAGAGAGAAAATAGGGATGTACACTGATATGGTTTTCTCCTATTGTTTGAGAAAGATTTTTTTACCATTTCCAACAGCATAGATTAAGGTGATGTATATTAAATGTAAAGTAGAAGGTTTTTTTTCCAACTATTAGGGTCCCCATAATGTGTGTGAGAATTTAATGAACAGTCTAATATTAATTTTTGACCAGATCTTATTTCCACCATTTCAAGGTTTCCATGCCATCCCAAATTGATGAACTGCTTAATCTCAAATACAACAGTGTAGAAAATTACCTTGTCCAACTTTTACAGGCTCCACCCATATGTGGAACCATCATGTGGGGCAAAAGGGGGGGGGGTTGCTAGAGGGGGAAACTGGGAAAGCAGCTATATGTAGATTAGAGCTATCATTAGGATCAAATATTTCAAAGCATTTTATGTGTATTCATCCTTGTTGAATGGGATGGAGGGTCGGGGAGGGGTGGGGGGGGGCCCAAGTGACTTGCGTGCCCTCTTGGTCGTCTATTTGCTTTTCTACCTGCTACGTAAAGTTTGATATGTCCTGAAAATTACAGTTTGTACATACACTATCACTCTATCTAGCTCATTGCATATGTCAAGTGGTGTGGGTTACTATGGAATCAGGTACCGTATACAGGGTCAGACCTCCATAACGCCCTAATATTGTGATATTATGTATAAATAATGTTTTGATGTCATTCCACTAGTTGAGTGGGAATGAGGGGTGGGGATGATTGGAAATCCCTAATCAGAATATATGCTGTTGCATGTGCTACATTCATACAATTTGATATATTATAGAGAAAATAGGGATGTACACTGATATGGCTTTCTCCAATTGTTTGAGAAAGATATTTTTACCATTTCCAACAGCATAGATTAAGGTGATGTATATTAAATGTAATGTCAAAGGTTTTTTTTTTCCAACTATTAGGGTCCCCATAATGTGTGTGAGAATTTAATGAACAATCTAATATTAGTTTTTGACCATCTTATTTCCACCTTTTCAAAGTTTCGATGTCATTCCAAATTGGTGAACTGCTTAATCTCAAATACATCAGTGTAGAAAATAACCATGTCCAACTTTTACAGGCTCCACCCATATGTGGAACCATCATGTGGGGCAAAAGGGGGGGGGGTGTTGCTGGAGCGGGAAACTGGGAAAGCAGCTATATGTAGGTTAGAGCTATCATTAGGATCAAATATTTGAAAGCATAGGATTTTATGTGTATTCATCCTTGTTGAATGGGATGGAGGGTCGGGGAGGGGTAGGGGGGGCCAAGTGACATGCGTGCCCTCTTGGTCGTCTATTTGCTTTTCTACCTGCTACGTAAAGTTTGATATGTCCTGAAAATTACAGTTTGTACACTATCACTCTATCTAGATCATTGCATGTGGCAAGTGGTGTGGGTTACTATGGAATCAGGTACCGTATACAGGGTCAGACCTCCATAACGCCCTAATATTGTGATATTATGTATAAATAATGTTTTGATGTCATTCCACTAGTTGAGTGGGAATGAGGGGTGGGGATGATTGGAAAGCCCTAATCAGAATATATATGCTGTTGCATGTGCTGTATTCATACAATTTGATATATTATAGAGAAAATAGGGATGTACACTGTTATGGCTTTCTCCTATTGTTTGAGAATTTTTTTTTTCACCATTTCCAACAGCATAGATTAAGGTGATGTATATTAAATGTAAAGTAGAATGTTTTTGTTTTCTCAACTATTAGGGTCCCCATAATGTGTGTGAGAATTTAATGAACAGCTTAATATTAATTTTTGACCATCTTATTTCCACCTTTTCAAAGTTTCGATGTCATTCCAAATTGGTGAACTGCTTAATCTCAAATACATCAGTGTAGAAAATAACCTTGTCCAACTTTTACAGGCTCCACCCATATGTGGAACCATCATGTGGGGCAAAAGGGGGGGTGTTGCTGGAGAGGAAACTGGGAAAGCAGCTATATGTAGGTTCAAGGGCTATCATTAGGTTCAAATATTTGAAAGCATAGGATTTTATGTGTATTCATCCTTGTTGAATGGGATGGAGGGTCGGGGAGGGGGAGGGGGGTCCAATTGACTTGGCTGCCCTCTTGGTCGTCTATTTGCTTTTCTCCCTGCTACGTAAAGTTTGATATGTCCTGAAAATTACAGTTTGTACACTATCACTCTATCTAGCTCATTGCATATGTCAAGTGGTGTGGGTTACTATGGAATTAGGTACCCTATACAGGGTCAGACCTCCATAACGCCCTAATATTGTGATATTATGTATAAATAATGTTTTGATGTCATTCCACTAGTTGAGTGGGAATGAGGGGTGGGGATGATTGGAAAGCCCTAATCAGAATATATGCTATTGCATGTGCTACATTCATACAATTTGATATATTAGAGAGAAAATAGGGATGTACACTGTTATGGCTTTCTCCTATTGTTTGAAAAAGATTTTTTTTACCATTTCCAACAGCATAGATTAAGGTGATGTATATTAAATGTAATGTCAAAGGTTTTTTTTTTTACTATTAGGGTCCCAATGTGTGTGAAAATTTAATGAACAGTCTAATATTAATTTTTGACCATTTTATTTCCACCGTTTCAAAGTTTTGTTGTCATTCCAAATTGATGAACTGCTTAATCTCAAATACATCAGTGTAGAAAATAACCTTGTCCAACTTTTACAGGCTCCACCCATATGTGGAACCATCATGTGGGGCAAAAGGGGGGGGGTGTTGCTGGAGGGGGAAACTGGGAAAGCAGCTATATGTAGGTTCTAGGGCTATCATTAGGATCAAATATTTGAAAGCATAGGATTTTATGTGTATTCATCCTTGTTGAATGGGATGGAGGGTCGGGGAGGGGTGGGGGGTGTCCAATTGACTTGGCTGCCCTATTGGTCGTCTATTTGCTTTTCTCCCTGCTACGTAAAGTTTGATATGTCCTGAAAATTACAGTTTGTACACTATCACTCTATTTAGATCATTGCATGTGGCAAGTGGTGTGGGTTACTATGGAATCAGGTACCGTATACAGGGTCAGACCTCCATAACGCCCAAATAATGTGATATTATGTATAAATAATGTTTTGATGTCATTCCACTAGTTGAGTGGGAATGAGGGGTGGGGATGATTGGAAAGCCCTAATCAGAATATATGCTGTTGCATGTGCTACATTCATACAATTTGATATATTAGAGAGAAAATAGGGATGTACACTGTTATGGCTTTCTCCTATTGTTTAAGAAAGATTTTTTTTACCATTTCCAACAGCATAGATTAAGGTGATGTATATTAAATGTAAAGTAGAAGGTTTTTTTTTTACTATTAGGGTCCCAATGTGTGTGAAAATTTAATGAACAGTCTAATATTAATTTTTGACCATCTTATTTTCACCGTTTCAAAGTTTTGATGTCATTCCAAATTGGTGAACTGCTTAATCTCAAATACAACAGTGTAGAAAATTACCTTGTCCAACTTTTACAGGCTCCACCCATATGTGGAACCATCATGTGGGGCAAAAGGGGGGGGGGTTGCTAGAGGGGGAAACTGGGAAAGCAGCTATATGTAGGTTAGAGCTATCATTAGGATCAAATATTTGAAAGCATAGGATTTTATGTGTATTCATCCTTGTTGAATGGGATGGAGGGTCGGGGAGGGGTGGGGGGGCCCAAGTGACTTGCGTGCCCTCTTGGTCGTCTATTTGCTTTTCTACCTGCTACGTAAAGTTTGATATGTCCTGAAAATTACAGTTTGTACACTATCACTCTATTTAGATCATTGCATGTGGCAAGTGGTGTGGGTTACTATGGAATCAGGTACCGTATACAGGGTCAGACCTCCATAACGCCCTAATAATGTGATATTATGTATAAATAATGTTTTGATGTCATTCCACTAGTTGAGTGGGAATGAGGGGTGGGGATGATTGGAAAGCCCTAATCAGAATATATGCTATTGCATGTGCTACATTCATACAATTTGATATATTAGAGAGAAAATAGGGATGTACACTGATATGGCTTTCTCCTATTGTTTGAGAATTTTTTTTTTCACCATTTGCAACAGCATAGATTAAGGTGATGTATATTAAAAGTAATGTCAAAGGTTTTTTTTTTCCAACTATTAGGGTCCCCATAATGTGTGTGAGAATTTAATGAACAATCTAATATTAGTTTTTGACCATCTTATTTCCACCTTTTCAAAGTTTCGATGTCATTCCAAATTGGTGAACTGCTTAATCTCAAATACATCAGTGTAGAAAATAACCATGTCCAACTTTTACAGGCTCCACCCATATGTGGAACCATCATGTGGGGCAAAAGGGGGGGGGGGTGTTGCTGGAGGGGGAAACTGGGAAAGCAGCTATATGTAGGTTAGAGCTATCATTAGGATCAAATATTTGAAAGCATAGGATTTTATGTGTATTCATCCTTGTTGAATGGGATGGAGGGTCGGGGAGGGGTGGGGGGGTCCAAGTGACTTGCGTGCCCTCTTGGTCGTCTATTTGCTTTTCTACCTGCTACGTAAAGTTTGATATGTCCTGAAAATTACAGTTTGTACACTATCACTCTATCTAGCTCATTGCATATGTCAAGGGGTGTGGGTTACTATGGAATTAGGTACCCTATACAGGGTCAGACCTCCATAACGCCCTAATATTGTGATATTATGTATAAATAATGTTTTGATGTCATTCCACTAGTTGAGTGGGAATGAGGGGTGGGGCTGATTGGAAAGCCCTAATCAGAATATATATGCTGTTGCATGTGCTACATTCATACAATTTGATATATTAGAGAGAAAATAGGGATGTACACTGTGATGGCTTTCTCCTATTGTTTGAGAAAGATTTTTTTTACCATTTCCAACAGCATAGATTAAGGTGATGTATATTAAATGTAATGTCAAAGGTTTTTTTTTTTTACTATTAGGGTCCCCATAATGTGTGTGAGAATTTAATGAACAGTCTGTATTAATTTTGACCATCTTAATTTCACCGTTTCAAAGTTTTGATGTCATTCCAAATTGGTGAACTGCTTAATCTCAAATACATCAGTGTAGAAAATAACCTTGTCCAACATTTACAGGCTCCACACATATGTGGAACCATCATGTGAGGCAGAA
The DNA here is from genome assembly GCF_037975245.1 of Apostichopus japonicus. Classification (NCBI taxonomy): domain Eukaryota; kingdom Metazoa; phylum Echinodermata; class Holothuroidea; order Aspidochirotida; family Stichopodidae; genus Apostichopus; species Apostichopus japonicus. The sequence goes on from NC_092575.1 coordinate 11,457,980, forward strand.
GGCGGGGGGGGGGGGGGTTGCTGAGGGGGGAACTGGGAAAGCAGCTATATGTAGGTTAGAGCTATCATTAGGATCAAATATTTCAAAGCATAGGAATTTATGTGTATTCATCCTTGTTGAATGGGATGGAGGGTCGAGGCGGGGTGGGGGCTGTCCAATTGACTTGGCTGCCCTATTGGTCTTCTATTTGCTATTCTCCCTGCTACGTAAAGTTTGATATGTCCTGAAAATTACAGTTTGTACACTATCACTCTATCTAGATCATTGCATGTGGCAAGTGGTGTGGGTTACTATGGAATCAGGTACCGTATACAGGGTCAGACCTCCATAACGCCCTAATATTGTGATATTATGTATAAATAATGTTTTGATGTCATTCCACTAGTTGAGTGGGAATGAGGGGTGGGGATGATTGGAAAGCCCTAATCAGAATATATATGCTGTTGCATGTGCTGTATTCATACAATTTGATATATTATAGAGAAAATAGGGATGTACACTGTTATGGCTTTCTCCTATTGTTTGAGAATTTTTTTTTTCACCATTTCCAACAGCATAGATTAAGGTGATGTATATTAAATGTAAAGTAGAATGTTTTTGTTTTCTCAACTATTAGGGTCCCCATAATGTGTGTGAGAATTTAATGAACAGCTTAATATTAATTTTTGACCATCTTATTTCCACCTTTTCAAAGTTTCGATGTCATTCCAAATTGGTGAACTGCTTAATCTCAAATACATCAGTGTAGAAAATAACCTTGTCCAACTTTTACAGGCTCCACCCATATGTGGAACCATCATGTGGGGCAAAAGGGGGGGTGTTGCTGGAGGGGGAAACTGGGAAAGCAGCTATATGTAGGTTCAAGGGCTATCATTAGGTTCAAATATTTGAAAGCATAGGATTTTATGTGTATTCATCCTTGTTGAATGGGATGGAGGGTCGGGGAGGGGGAGGGGGGTCCAATTGACTTGGCTGCCCTCTTGGTCGTCTATTTGCTTTTCTCCCTGCTACGTAAAGTTTGATATGTCCTGAAAATTACAGTTTGTACACTATCACTCTATCTAGCTCATTGCATATGTCAAGTGGTGTGGGTTACTATGGAATTAGGTACCCTATACAGGGTCAGACCTCCATAACGCCCTAATATTGTGATATTATGTATAAATAATGTTTTGATGTCATTCCACTAGTTGAGTGGGAATGAGGGGTGGGGATGATTGGAAAGCCCTAATCAGAATATATGCTATTGCATGTGCTACATTCATACAATTTGATATATTAGAGAGAAAATAGGGATGTACACTGTTATGGCTTTCTCCTATTGTTTGAGAAAGATTTTTTTTTACCATTTCCAACAGCATAGATTAAGGTGATGTATATTAAATGTAATGTCAAAGGTTTTTTTTTTTACTATTAGGGTCCCAATGTGTGTGAAAATTTAATGAACAGTCTAATATTAATTTTTGACCATTTTATTCCCACCGTTTCAAAGTTTTGTTGTCATTCCAAATTGGTGAACTGCTTAATCTCAAATACATCAGTGTAGAAAATAACCATGTCCAACTTTTACAGGCTCCACCCATATGTGGAACCATCATGTGGGGCAAAAGGGGGGGGGGGGGTGTTGCTGGAGGGGGAAACTGGGAAAGCAGCTATATGTAGGTTAGAGCTATCATTAGGATCAAATATTTGAAAGCATAGGATTTTATGTGTATTCATCCTTGTTGAATGGGATGGAGGGTCGGGGAGGGGTGGGGGGGTCCAAGTGACTTGCGTGCCCTCTTGGTCGTCTATTTGCTTTTCTACCTGCTACGTAAAGTTTGATATGTCCTGAAAATTACAGTTTGTACACTATCACTCTATCTAGCTCATTGCATATGTCAAGGGGTGTGGGTTACTATGGAATTAGGTACCCTATACAGGGTCAGACCTCCATAACGCCCTAATATTGTGATATTATGTATAAATAATGTTTTGATGTCATTCCACTAGTTGAGTGGGAATGAGGGGTGGGGCTGATTGGAAAGCCCTAATCAGAATATATATGCTGTTGCATGTGCTACATTCATACAATTTGATATATTAGAGAGAAAATAGGGATGTACACTGTGATGGCTTTCTCCTATTGTTTGAGAAAGATTTTTTTTACCATTTCCAACAGCATAGATTAAGGTGATGTATATTAAATGTAATGTCAAAGGTTTTTTTTTTTTACTATTAGGGTCCCCATAATGTGTGTGAGAATTTAATGAACAGTCTGTATTAATTTTGACCATCTTAATTTCACCGTTTCAAAGTTTTGATGTCATTCCAAATTGGTGAACTGCTTAATCTCAAATACATCAGTGTAGAAAATAACCTTGTCCAACATTTACAGGCTCCACACATATGTGGAACCATCATGTGAGGCAGAAGGCGGGGGGGGGGGGGGTTGCTGAGGGGGGAACTGGGAAAGCAGCTATATGTAGGTTAGAGCTATCATTAGGATCAAATATTTCAAAGCATAGGAATTTATGTGTATTCATCCTTGTTGAATGGGATGGAGGGTCGAGGCGGGGTGGGGGCTGTCCAATTGACTTGGCTGCCCTATTGGTCTTCTATTTGCTATTCTCCCTGCTACGTAAAGTTTGATATGTCCTGAAAATTACAGTTTGTACACTATCACTCTATCTAGATCATTGCATGTGGCAAGTGGTGTGGGTTACTATGGAATCAGGTACCGTATACAGGGTCAGACCTCCATAACGCCCTAATATTGTGATATTATGTATAAATAATGTTTTGATGTCATTCCACTAGTTGAGTGGGAATGAGGGGTGGGGATGATTGGAAAGCCCTAATCAGAATATATATGCTGTTGCATGTGCTGTATTCATACAATTTGATATATTATAGAGAAAATAGGGATGTACACTGTTATGGCTTTCTCCTATTGTTTGAGAATTTTTTTTTTCACCATTTCCAACAGCATAGATTAAGGTGATGTATATTAAATGTAAAGTAGAATGTTTTTGTTTTCTCAACTATTAGGGTCCCCATAATGTGTGTGAGAATTTAATGAACAGCTTAATATTAATTTTTGACCATCTTATTTCCACCTTTTCAAAGTTTCGATGTCATTCCAAATTGGTGAACTGCTTAATCTCAAATACATCAGTGTAGAAAATAACCTTGTCCAACTTTTACAGGCTCCACCCATATGTGGAACCATCATGTGGGGCAAAAGGGGGGGTGTTGCTGGAGGGGGAAACTGGGAAAGCAGCTATATGTAGGTTCAAGGGCTATCATTAGGTTCAAATATTTGAAAGCATAGGATTTTATGTGTATTCATCCTTGTTGAATGGGATGGAGGGTCGGGGAGGGGGAGGGGGGTCCAATTGACTTGGCTGCCCTCTTGGTCGTCTATTTGCTTTTCTCCCTGCTACGTAAAGTTTGATATGTCCTGAAAATTACAGTTTGTACACTATCACTCTATCTAGCTCATTGCATATGTCAAGTGGTGTGGGTTACTATGGAATTAGGTACCCTATACAGGGTCAGACCTCCATAACGCCCTAATATTGTGATATTATGTTTAAATAATGTTTTGATGTCATTCCACTAGTTGAGTGGGAATGAGGGGTGGGGATGATTGGAAAGCCCTAATCAGAATATATGCTATTGCATGTGCTACATTCATACAATTTGATATATTAGAGAGAAAATAGGGATGTACACTGTTATGGCTTTCTCCTATTGTTTGAGAAAGATTTTTTTTACCATTTCCAACAGCATAGATTAAGGTGATGTATATTAAATGTAATGTCAAAGGTTTTTTTTTTTACTATTAGGGTCCCAATGTGTGTGAAAATTTAATGAACAGTCTAATATTAATTTTTGACCATTTTATTCCCACCGTTTCAAAGTTTTGTTGTCATTCCAAATTGATGAACTGCTTAATCTCAAATACATCAGTGTAGAAAATAACCATGTCCAACTTTTACAGGCTCCACCCATATGTGGAACCATCATGTGGGGCAAAAGGGGGGGGGGGGTGTTGCTGGAGGGGGAAACTGGGAAAGCAGCTATATGTAGGTTAGAGCTATCATTAGGATCAAATATTTGAAAGCATAGGATTTTATGTGTATTCATCCTTGTTGAATGGGATGGAGGGTCGGGGAGGGGTGGGGGGGTCCAAGTGACTTGCGTGCCCTCTTGGTCGTCTATTTGCTTTTCTACCTGCTACGTAAAGTTTGATATGTCCTGAAAATTACAGTTTGTACACTATCACTCTATCTAGCTCATTGCATATGTCAAGGGGTGTGGGTTACTATGGAATTAGGTACCCTATACAGGGTCAGACCTCCATAACGCCCTAATATTGTGATATTATGTATAAATAATGTTTTGATGTCATTCCACTAGTTGAGTGGGAATGAGGGGTGGGGCTGATTGGAAAGCCCTAATCAGAATATATATGCTGTTGCATGTGCTACATTCATACAATTTGATATATTAGAGAGAAAATAGGGATGTACACTGTTATGGCTTTCTCCTATTGTTTGAGAAAGATTTTTTAACCATTTCCAACAGCATAGATTAAGGTGATGTATATTAAATGTAATGTCAAAGGTTTTTTTTTTTTACTATTAGGGTCCCCATAATGTGTGTGAGAATTTAATGAACAGTCTAATATTAATTTTTGACCATCTTATTTTCACCGTTTCAAAGTTTTGATGTCATTCCAAATTGGTGAACTGCTTAATCTCAAATACATCAGTGTAGAAAATAACCTTGTCCAACATTTACAGGCTCCACACATATGTGGAACCATCATGTGGGGCAGAAGGCGGGGGGGGGGGTTGCTGAGGGGGGAACTGGGAAAGCAGCTATATGTAGGTTAGAGCTATCATTAGGATCAAATATTTCAAAGCATAGGATTTTATGTGTATTCATCCTTGTTGAATGGGATGGAGGGTCGAGGCGGGGTGGGGGCTGTCCAATTGACTTGGCTGCCCTATTGGTCTTCTATTTGCTATTCTCCCTGCTACGTAAAGTTTGATATGTCCTGAAAATTACAGTTTGTACACTATCACTCTATCTAGATCATTGCATGTGGCAAGTGGTGTGGGTTACTATGGAATCAGGTACCGTATACAGGGTCAGACCTCCATAACGCCCTAATATTGTGATGTTATGTATAAATAATGTTTTGATGTCATTCCACTAGTTGAGTGGGAATGAGGGGTGGGGATGATTGGAAAGCCCTAATCAGAATATATATGCTGTTGCATGTGCTGTATTCATACAATTTGATATATTATAGAGAAAATATGGATGTACACTGTTATGGCTTTCTCCTATTGTTTGAGAATTTTTTTTTCACCATTTCCAACAGCATAGATTAAGGTGATGTATATTAAATGTAAAGTAGAATGTTTTTGTTTTCTCAACTATTAGGGTCCCCATAATGTGTGTGAGAATTTAATGAACAGCTTAATATTAATTTTTGACCATCTTATTTCCACCTTTTCAAAGTTTCGATGTCATTCCAAATTGGTGAACTGCTTAATCTCAAATACATCAGTGTAGAAAATAACCTTGTCCAACTTTTACAGGCTCCACCCATATGTGGAACCATCATGTGGGGCAAAAGGGGGGGTGTTGCTGGAGGGGGAAACTGGGAAAGCAGCTATATGTAGGTTCAAGGGCTATCATTAGGTTCAAATATTTGAAAGCATAGGATTTTATGTGTATTCATCCTTGTTGAATGGGATGGAGGGTCGGGGAGGGGGAGGGGGGTCCAATTGACTTGGCTGCCCTCTTGGTCGTCTATTTGCTTTTCTCCCTGCTACGTAAAGTTTGATATGTCCTGAAAATTACAGTTTGTACACTATCACTCTATCTAGCTCATTGCATATGTCAAGTGGTGTGGGTTACTATGGAATTAGGTACCCTATACAGGGTCAGACCTCCATAACGCCCTAATATTGTGATATTATGTATAAATAATGTTTTGATGTCATTCCACTAGTTGAGTGGGAATGAGGGGTGGGGATGATTGGAAAGCCCTAATCAGAATATATGCTATTGCATGTGCTACATTCATACAATTTGATATATTAGAGAGAAAATAGGGATGTACACTGTTATGGCTTTCTCCTATTGTTTGAAAAAGATTTTTTTGACCATTTCCAACAGCATAGATTAAGGTGATGTATATTAAATGTAATGTCAAAGGTTTTTTTTTTTACTATTAGGGTCCCAATGTGTGTGAAAATTTAATGAACAGTCTAATATTAATTTTTGACCATTTTATTTCCACCGTTTCAAAGTTTTGTTGTCATTCCAAATTGATGAACTGCTTAATCTCAAATACATCAGTGTAGAAAATAACCTTGTCCAACTTTTACAGGCTCCACCCATATGTGGAACCATCATGTGGGGCAAAAGGGGGGGGGTGTTGCTGGAGGGGGAAACTGGGAAAGCAGCTATATGTAGGTTCTAGGGCTATCATTAGGATCAAATATTTGAAAGCATAGGATTTTATGTGTATTCATCCTTGTTGAATGGGATGGAGGGTCGGGGAGGGGTGGGGGGTGTCCAATTGACTTGGCTGCCCTATTGGTCGTCTATTTGCTTTTCTCCCTGCTACGTAAAGTTTGATATGTCCTGAAAATTACAGTTTGTACACTATCACTCTATTTAGATCATTGCATGTGGCAAGTGGTGTGGGTTACTATGGAATCAGGTACCGTATACAGGGTCAGACCTCCATAACGCCCAAATAATGTGATATTATGTATAAATAATGTTTTGATGTCATTCCACTAGTTGAGTGGGAATGAGGGGTGGGGCTGATTGGAAAGCCCTAATCAGAATATATATGCTGTTGCATGTGCTACATTCATACAATTTGATATATTAGAGAGAAAATAGGGATGTACACTGTTATGGCTTTCTCCTATTGTTTGAGAAAGATTTTTTTGACCATTTCCAACAGCATAGATTAAGGTGATGTATATTAAATGTAATGTCAAAGGGTTTTTTTTTTTACTATTAGGGTCCCCATAATGTGTGTGAGAATTTAATGAACAGTCTAATATTAATTTTTGACCATCTTATTTTCACCGTTTCAAAGTTTTGATGTCATTCCAAATTGGTGAACTGCTTAATCTCAAATACATCAGTGTAGAAAATAACCTTGTCCAACATTTACAGGCTCCACACATATGTGGAACCATCATGTGGGGCAGAAGGCGGGGGGGGGGGGGTTGCTGAGGGGGGAACTGGGAAAGCAGCTATATGTAGGTTAGAGCTATCATTAGGATCAAATATTTCAAAGCATAGGATTTTATGTGTATTCATCCTTGTTGAATGGGATGGAGGGTCGAGGCGGGGTGGGGGCTGTCCAATTGACTTGGCTGCCCTATTGGTCTTCTATTTGCTATTCTCCCTGCTACGTAAAGTTTGATATGTCCTGAAAATTACAGTTTGTACACTATCACTCTATCTAGATCATTGCATGTGGCAAGTGGTGTGGGTTACTATGGAATCAGGTACCGTATACAGGGTCAGACCTCCATAACGCCCTAATATTGTGATATTATGTATAAATAATGTTTTGATGTCATTCCACTAGTTGAGTGGGAATGAGGGGTGGGGATGATTGGAAAGCCCTAATCAGAATATATATGCTGTTGCATGTGCTGTATTCATACAATTTGATATATTATAGAGAAAATAGGGATGTACACTGTTATGGCTTTCTCCTATTGTTTGAGAATTTTTTTTTCACCATTTCCAACAGCATAGATTAAGGTGATGTATATTAAATGTAAAGTAGAATGTTTTTGTTTTCTCAACCATTAGGGTCCCCATAATGTGTGTGAGAATTTAATGAACAGCTTAATATTAATTTTTGACCATCTTATTTCCACCTTTTCAAAGTTTCGATGTCATTCCAAATTGGTGAACTGCTTAATCTCAAATACATCAGTGTAGAAAATAACCTTGTCCAACTTTTACAGGCTCCACCCATATGTGGAACCATCATGTGGGGCAAAAGGGGGGGTGTTGCTGGAGGGGGAAACTGGGAAAGCAGCTATATGTAGGTTCAAGGGCTATCATTAGGTTCAAATATTTGAAAGCATAGGATTTTATGTGTATTCATCCTTGTTGAATGGGATGGAGGGTCGGGGAGGGGGAGGGGGGTCCAATTGACTTGGCTGCCCTCTTGGTCGTCTATTTGCTTTTCTCCCTGCTACGTAAAGTTTGATATGTCCTGAAAATTACAGTTTGTACACTATCACTCTATCTAGCTCATTGCATATGTCAAGTGGTGTGGGTTACTATGGAATTAGGTACCCTATACAGGGTCAGACCTCCATAACGCCCTAATATTGTGATATTATGTATAAATAATGTTTTGATGTCATTCCACTAGTTGAGTGGGAATGAGGGGTGGGGATGATTGGAAAGCCCTAATCAGAATATATGCTATAATAGCATATGCTATAATTGCATGTGCTACATTCATACAATTTGATATATTAGAGAGAAAATAGGGATGTACACTGTTATGGCTTTCTCCTATTGTTTGAAAAAGATTTTTTTTACCATTTCCAACAGCATAGATTAAGGTGATGTATATTAAATGTAATGTCAAAGGTTTTTTTTTTTACTATTAGGGTCCCAATGTGTGTGAAAATTTAATGAACAGTCTAATATTAATTTTTGACCATTTTATTTCCACCGTTTCAAAGTTTTGTTGTCATTCCAAATTGATGAACTGCTTAATCTCAAATACATCAGTGTAGAAAATAACCTTGTCCAACTTTTACAGGCTCCACCCATATGTGGAACCATCATGTGGGGCAAAAGGGGGGGGGGGTGTTGCTGGAGGGGGAAACTGGGAAAGCAGCTATATGTAGGTTCTAGGGCTATCATTAGGATCAAATATTTGAAAGCATAGGATTTTATGTGTATTCATCCTTGTTGAATGGGATGGAGGGTCGGGGAGGGGTGGGGGGTGTCCAATTGACTTGGCTGCCCTATTGGTCGTCTATTTGCTTTTCTCCCTGCTACGTAAAGTTTGATATGTCCTGAAAATTACAGTTTGTACACTATCACTCTATTTAGATCATTGCATGTGGCAAGTGGTGTGGGTTACTATGGAATCAGGTACCGTATACAGGGTCAGACCTCCATAACGCCCAAATAATGTGATATTATGTATAAATAATGTTTTGATGTCATTCCACTAGTTGAGTGGGAATGAGGGGTGGGGATGATTGGAAAGCCCTAATCAGAATATATGCTGTTGCATGTGCTACATTCATACAATTTGATATATTAGAGAGAAAATAGGGATGTACACTGTTATGGCTTTCTCCTATTGTTTGAGAATTTTTTTTTCACCATTTCCAACAGCATAGATTAAGGTGATGTATATTAAATGTAAAGTAGAATGTTTTTGTTTTCTCAACTATTAGGGTCCCCATAATGTGTGTGAGAATTTAATGAACAGCTTAATATTAATTTTTGACCATCTTATTTCCACCTTTTCAAAGTTTCGATGTCATTCCAAATTGGTGAACTGCTTAATCTCAAATACATCAGTGTAGAAAATAACCTTGTCCAACTTTTACAGGCTCCACCCATATGTGGAACCATCATGTGGGGCAAAAGGGGGGGGGGGTGTTGCTGGAGGGGGAAACTGGGAAAGCAGCTATATGTAGGTTCAAGGGCTATCATTAGGTTCAAATATTTGAAAGCATAGGATTTTATGTGTATTCATCCTTGTTGAATGGGATGGAGGGTCGGGGAGGGGGAGGGGGGTCCAATTGACTTGGCTGCCCTCTTGGTCGTCTATTTGCTTTTCTCCCTGCTACGTAAAGTTTGATATGTCCTGAAAATTACAGTTTGTACACTATCACTCTATCTAGCTCATTGCATATGTCAAGTGGTGTGGGTTACTATGGAATTAGGTACCCTATACAGGGTCAGACCTCCATAACGCCCTAATATTGTGATATTATGTATAAATAATGTTTTGATGTCATTCCACTAGTTGAGTGGGAATGAGGGGTGGGGATGATTGGAAAGCCCTAATCAGAATATATGCTATAATAGCATATGCTATAATTGCATGTGCTACATTCATACAATTTGATATATTAGAGAGAAAATAGGGATGTACACTGTTATGGCTTTCTCCTATTGTTTGAAAAAGATTTTTTTTACCATTTCCAACAGCATAGATTAAGGTGATGTATATTAAATGTAATGTCAAAGGTTTTTTTTTTTACTATTAGGGTCCCAATGTGTGTGAAAATTTAATGAACAGTCTAATATTAATTTTTGACCATTTTATTTCCACCGTTTCAAAGTTTTGTTGTCATTCCAAATTGATGAACTGCTTAATCTCAAATACATCAGTGTAGAAAATAACCTTGTCCAACTTTTACAGGCTCCACCCATATGTGGAACCATCATGTGGGGCAAAAGGGGGGGGGGTGTTGCTGGAGGGGGAAACTGGGAAAGCAGCTATATGTAGGTTCTAGGGCTATCATTAGGATCAAATATTTGAAAGCATAGGATTTTATGTGTATTCATCCTTGTTGAATGGGATGGAGGGTCGGGGAGGGGTGGGGGGTGTCCAATTGACTTGGCTGCCCTATTGGTCGTCTATTTGCTTTTCTCCCTGCTACGTAAAGTTTGATATGTCCTGAAAATTACAGTTTGTACACTATCACTCTATTTAGATCATTGCATGTGGCAAGTGGTGTGGGTTACTATGGAATCAGGTACCGTATACAGGGTCAGACCTCCATAACGCCCAAATAATGTGATATTATGTATAAATAATGTTTTGATGTCATTCCACTAGTTGAGTGGGAATGAGGGGTGGGGATGATTGGAAAGCCCTAATCAGAATATATGCTGTTGCATGTGCTACATTCATACAATTTGATATATTAGAGAGAAAATAGGGATGTACACTGTTATGGCTTTCTCCTATTGTTTGAGAATTTTTTTTTCACCATTTCCAACAGCATAGATTAAGGTGATGTATATTAAATGTAAAGTAGAATGTTTTTGTTTTCTCAACTATTAGGGTCCCCATAATGTGTGTGAGAATTTAATGAACAGCTTAATATTAATTTTTGACCATCTAATTTCCACCTTTTCAAAGTTTCGATGTCATTCCAAATTGGTGAACTGCTTAATCTCAAATACATCAGTGTAGAAAATAACCTTGTCCAACTTTTACAGGCTCCACCCATATGTGGAACCATCATGTGGGGCAAAAGGGGGGGGTGTTGCTGGAGGGGGAAACTGGGAAAGCAGCTATATGTAGGTTCAAGGGCTATCATTAGGTTCAAATATTTGAAAGCATAGGATTTTATGTGTATTCATCCTTGTTGAATGGGATGGAGGGTCGGGGAGGGGGAGGGGGGTCCAATTGACTTGGCTGCCCTCTTGGTCGTCTATTTGCTTTTCTCCCTGCTACGTAAAGTTTGATATGTCCTGAAAATTACAGTTTGTACACTATCACTCTATCTAGCTCATTGCATATGTCAAGTGGTGTGGGTTACTATGGAATTAGGTACCCTATACAGGGTCAGACCTCCATAACGCCCTAATATTGTGATATTATGTATAAATAATGTTTTGATGTCATTCCACTAGTTGAGTGGGAATGAGGGGTGGGGATGATTGGAAAGCCCTAATCAGAATATATGCTATTGCATGTGCTACATTCATACAATTTGATATATTAGAGAGAAAATAGGGATGTACACTGTTATGGCTTTCTCCTATTGTTTGAAAAAGATTTTTTTGACCATTTCCAACAGCATAGATTAAGGTGATGTATATTAAATGTAATGTCAAAGGTTTTTTTTTTTACTATTAGGGTCCCAATGTGTGTGAAAATTTAATGAACAGTCTAATATTAATTTTTGACCATTTTATTTCCACCGTTTCAAAGTTTTGTTGTCATTCCAAATTGATGAACTGCTTAATCTCAAATACATCAGTGTAGAAAATAACCTTGTCCAACTTTTACAGGCTCCACCCATATGTGGAACCATCATGTGGGGCAAAAGGGGGGGGGGGGTGTTGCTGGAGGGGGAAACTGGGAAAGCAGCTATATGTAGGTTCTAGGGCTATCATTAGGATCAAATATTTGAAAGCATAGGATTTTATGTGTATTCATCCTTGTTGAATGGGATGGAGGGTCGGGGAGGGGTGGGGGGTGTCCAATTGACTTGGCTGCCCTATTGGTCGTCTATTTGCTTTCTACCTGCTACGTAAAGTTTGATATGTCCTGAAAATTACAGTTTGTACACTATCACTCTATTTAGATCATTGCATGTGGCAAGTGGTGTGGGTTACTATGGAATCAGGTACCGTATACAGGGTCAGACCTCCATAACGCCCAAATAATGTGATATTATGTATAAATAATGTTTTGATGTCATTCCACTAGTTGAGTGGGAATGAGGGGTGGGGATGATTGGAAAGCCCTAATCAGAATATTTGCTGTTGCATGTGCTACATTCATACAATTTGATATATTAGAGAGAAAATAGGGATGTACACTGTTATGGCTTTCTCCTATTGTTTGAGATTTTTTTTTACCATTTCCAACAGCATAGATTAAGGTGATGTATATTAAATGTAAAGTGGAATGTTTTTTTTCCAACTATTAGGGTCCCCATAATGTGTGTGAGAATTTAATGAACAGTCTAATATTAATTTTTGACCATCTTATTTTCACCGTTTCAAAGTTTTGATGTCATTCCAAATTGATGAACTGCTTAATCTCAAATACATCAGAGTAGAAAATGATCTTGTCCAACTTTTACAGGCTCCACCCATATGTGGAACCATAATGTTGGGCAAAAGGGGGGGGGGGATTGCTGAAGGGGGAAACTGGGAAAGCAGCTATATGTAGGTTAGAGCTATCATTAGGATCAAATATTTGAAAGCATAGGATTTTATGTGTATTCATCCTTGTTGAATGGGATGGAGGGTAGGGGAGGGGTGGGGGGTGTCCAATTGACTTGGCTGCCCTCTTGGTCGTCTATTTGCTTTTCTCCCTGCTACGTAAAGTTTGATATGTCCTGAAAATTACAGTTTGTACACTATCACTCTATCTAGCTCATTGCATATGTCAAGTGGTGTGGGTTACTATGGAATCAGGTACCCTATACAGGGTCAGACCTCCATAACGCCCTAATATTGTGATATTATGTATAAATAATGTTTTGATGTCATTCCACTAGTTGAGTGGGAATGAAGGGTGGGGATGATTGGAAAGCCCTAATCAGAATATATATGCTGTTGCATAGTGCTGTATTCATACAATTTGATATATCATAGAGAAAATAGGGATGTACACTGTTATGGCTTTCTCCTATTGTTTGAGAAAGATTTTTTTACCATTTCTAACAGCATAGATTAAGGTGATGTATATTAAATGTAATGTCAAAGGGTTTTTTTTTTCAACTATTAGGGTCCCAATGTGTGTGAGAATTTAATGAACAGTCTAATATTAATTTTTGACCATCTTATTTTCACCGTTTCAAAGTTTTGATGTCATTCCAAATTGATGAACTGCTTAATCTCAAATGCATCAGTGTAGAAAATGATCTTGTCCAACTTTTACAGGCTCCACCCATATGTGGAACCATAATTTTGGGCAAAAGGGACGGGGGGGGGGGTTGCTGGAGGGGGAAACTGGGAAAGCAGCTATATGTAGGTTAGAGCTATCATTAGGATCAAATATTTGAAAGCATAGGATTTTATGTGTATTCATCCTTGTTGAATGGGATGGAGGGTCGGGGAGGGGTGGGGGGTGTCCAGTTGACTTGGCTGCCCTATTGGTCGTCTATTTGCTTTTCTCCCTGCTACGTAAAGTTTGATATGTCCTGAAAATTACAGTTTGTACACTATCACTCTATCTAGCTCATTGCATATGTCAAGTGGTGTGGGTTACTATGGAATTAGGTACCCTATACAGGGTCAGACCTCCATAACGCCCTAATATTGTGATATTATGTATAAATAATGTTTTGATGTCATTCCACTAGTTGAGTGGGGATGAGGGGTGGGGATGATTGGAAAGCCCTAATCAGAATATATGCTGTTGCATGTGCTACATTCATACAATTTGATATATCATAGAGAAAATAGGGATGTACACTGTTATGGCTTTCTCCTATTGTTTGAGAAAGATTTTTTTTTACCATTTCCAACAGCATAGATTAAGGTGATGTATATTAAATGCAATGTCAAAGGTTTTTTTTTTCAACTATTAGGGTCCCAATGTGTGTGAGAATTTAATGAACAGTCTAATATTAATTTTTGACCATCTTATTTTCACCGTTTCAAAGTTTTGATGTCATTCCAAATTGGTGAACTGCTTAATCTCAAATACAACAGTGTAGAAAATTACCTTGTCCAACTTTTACAGGCTCCACCCATATGTGGAACCATCATGTGGGGCAAAAGGGGGGGGGGGTTGCTAGAGGGGGAAACTGGGAAAGCAGCTATATGTAGGTTAGAGCTATCATTAGGATCAAATATTTGAAAGCATAGGATTTTATGTGTATTCATCCTTGTTGAATGGGATGGAGGGTCGGGGAGGGGTGGGGGTGTCCAATTGACTTGGCTGCCCTATTGGTCGTCTATTTGCTTTCTACCTGCTACGTAAAGTTTGATATGTCCTGAAAATTACAGTTTGTACACTATCACTCTATCTAGATCATTGCATGTGGCAAGTGGTGTGGGTTACTATGGAATCAGGTACCGTATACAGGGTCAGACCTCCATAACGCCCTAATAATGTGATATTATGTATAAATAATGTTTTGATGTCATTTCACTAGTTGAGTGGGAATGAGGGGTGGGGATGATTGGAAAGCCCTAATCAGAATATATATGCTGTTGCATGTGCTGTATTCATACAATTTGATATATCATAGAGAAAATAGGGATGTACACTGTTATGGCTTTCTCCTATTGTTTGAGAATTTTTTTTTTACCATTTCCAACAGCATAGATTAAGGTGATGTATATTAAATGTAAAGTAGAAGGTTTTTTTTCCAACTATTAGGGTCCCCATAATGTGTGTGAGAATTTAATGAACAGTCTAATATTAATTTTTGACCATCTTATTTTCACCGTTTCAAAGTTTTGATGTCATTCCAAATTGATGAACTGCTTAATCTCAAATACATCAGAGTAGAAAATGATCTTGTCCAACTTTTACAGGCTCCACCCATATGTGGAACCATAATGTTGGGCAAAAGGGGGGGGGGGGGATTGCTGAAGGGGGAAACTGGGAAAGCAGCTATATGTAGGTTAGAGCTATCATTAGGATCAAATATTTGAAAGCATAGGATTTTATGTGTATTCATCCTTGTTGAATGGGATGGAGGGTCGGGGAGGGGAGAGGGGGGGTCCAATTGACTTGGCTGCCCTATTGGTCGTCTATTTGCTTTTCTCCCTGCTACGTAAAGTTTGATATGTCCTGAAAATTACAGTTTGTACACTGTCACTCTATCTAGATCATTGCATATGTCAAGTGGTGTGGGTTACTATGGAATTAGGTACCCTATACAGGGTCAGACCTCCATAACGCCCTAATATTGTGATATTATGTATAAATAATGTTTTGATGTCATTCCACTAGTTGAGTGGGAATGAGGGGTGGGGATGATTGGAAAGCCCTAATCAGAATATATATGCTGTTGCATAGTGCTGTATTCATACAATTTGATATATCATAGAGAAAATAGGGATGTACACTGTTATGGCTTTCTCCTATTGTTTGAGAAAGATTTTTTTACCATTTCCAACAGCATAGATTAAGGTGATGTATATTAAATGTAATGTCAAAGGGTTTTTTTTTTCAACTATTAGGGTCCCCATAATGTGTGTGAGAATTTAATGAACAGTCTAATATTAATTTTTGACCATCTTATTTTCACCGTTTCAAAGTTTTGATGTCATTCCAAATTGATGAACTGCTTAATCTCAAATGCATCAGTGTAGAAAATGATCTTGTCCAACTTTTACAGGCTCCACCCATATGTGGAACCATAATGTTGGGCAAAAGGGACGGGGGGGGGGGGGTTGCTGGAGGGGGAAACTGGGAATGCAGCTATATGTAGGTTAGAGCTATCATTAGGATCAAATATTTGAAAGCATAGGATTTTATGTGTATTCATCCTTGTTGAATGGGATGGAGGGTCGGGGAGGGGTGGGGGGTGTCCAATTGACTTGGCTGCCCTATTGGTCGTCTATTTGCTTTTCTCCCTGCTACGTAAAGTTTGATATGTCCTGAAAATTACAGTTTGTACACTATCACTCTATCTAGATCATTGCATGTGGCAAGTGGTGTGGGTTACTATGGAATCAGGTACCGTATACAGGGTCAGACCTCCATAACGCCCTAATAATGTGATATTATGTATAAATAATGTTTTGATGTCATTCCACTAGTTGAGTGGGAATGAGGGGTGGGGATGATTGGAAAGCCCTAATCAGAATATATATGCTGTTGCATAGTGCTGTATTCATACAATTTGATATATCATAGAGAAAATAGGGATGTACACTGTTATGGCTTTCTCCTATTGTTTGAGAATTTTTTTTGACCATTTCCAACAGCATAGATTAAGGTGATGTATATTAAATGTAAAGTAGAAGGTTTTTTTTCCAACTATTAGGGTCCCCATAATGTGTGTGAGAATTTAATGAACAGTCTAATATTAATTTTTGACCATCTTATTTTCACCGTTTCAAAGTTTTGATGTCATTCCAAATTGGTGAACTGCTTAATCTCAAATACATCAGAGTAGAAAATGATCTTGTCCAACTTTTACAGGCTCCACCCATATGTGGAACCATAATGTTGGGCAAAAGGGGGGGGGGGATTGCTGAAGGGGGAAACTGGGAAAGCAGCTATATGTAGGTTAGAGCTATCATTAGGATCAAATATTTGAAAGCATAGGATTTTATGTGTATTCATCCTTGTTGAATGGGATGGAGGGTCGGGGAGGGGAGAGGGGGGTCCAATTGACTTGGCTGCCCTATTGGTCGTCTATTTGCTTTTCTCCCTGCTACGTAAAGTTTGATATGTCCTGAAAATTACAGTTTGTACACTGTCACTCTATCTAGATCATTGCATATGTCAAGTGGTGTGGGTTACTATGGAATTAGGTACCCTATAAAGGGTCAGACCTCCATAACGCCCTAATATTGTGATATTATGTATAAATAATGTTTTGATGTCATTCCACTAGTTGAGTGGGAATGAGGGGTGGGGATGATTGGAAAGCCCTAATCAGAATATATATGCTGTTGCATGTGCTACATTCATACAATTTGATATATCATAGAGAAAATAGGGATGTACACTGTTATGGCTTTCTCCTATTGTTTGAGAAATTTTTTTTTTCACCATTTCCAACAGCATAGATTAAGGTGATGTATATTAAATGTAAAGTAGAATGTTTTTTTTTTCCCCCCAACTATTAGGGTCCCCATAATGTGTGTGAGAATTTAATGAACAGTCTAATATTAGTTTTTGACCATCTTATTTCCACCTTTTCAAAGTTTCGATGTCATTCCAAATTGGTGAACTGCTTAATCTCAAATACATCAGTGTAGAAAATAACCTTGTCCAACTTTTACAGGCTCCACCCATATGTGGAACCATCATGTGGGGCAAAAGGGGGGGGGGGTGTTGCTGGAGGGGGAAACTGGGAAAGCAGCTATTTGTAGGTTCTAGGGCTATCATTAGGATCAGATATTTGAAAGCATAGAATTTTATGTGTATTCATCCTTGTTGAATGGGATGGAGGGTCGGGGAGTGGTGGGGGGGTCCAAGTGACTTACGTGCCCTCTTGGTCGTCTATTTGCTTTTCTACCTGCTACGTAAAGTTTGATATGTCCTGAAAATTACAGTTTGTACACTATCACTCTATCTAGCTCATTGCATATGTCAAGTGGTGTGGGTTACTATGGAATTAGGTACCCTATACAGGGTCAGACCTCCATAACGCCCTAATATTGTGATATTATGTATAAATAATGTTTTGATGTCATTCCACTAGTTGAGTAGGAATGAGGGGTGGGGATGATTGGAAAGCCCTAATCAGAATATATGCTGTTGCATGTGCTACATTCATACAATTTGATATATTAGAGAGAAAATAGGGATGTACACTGATATGGTTTTCTCCTATTGTTTGAGAAAGATTTTTTTGACCATTTCCAACAGCATAGATTAAGGTGATGTATATTAAATGTAATGTCAAAGGTTTTTTTTTCTTACTATTAGGGTCCCAATATGTGTGAGAATTTAATGAACAGTCTAATATTAATTTTTGACCATCTTATTTCCACCGTTTCAAAGTTTTGTTGTCATTCCAAATTGATGAACTGCTTAATCTCAAATACATCAGTGTAGAAAATAGCCTTGTCCAACTTTTACAGACTCCACCCATATGTGGAACCATCATGTGGCTCAAAAGGGGGGGGGGGGGGGTGTTGCTGGAGGGGGAAACTGGGAAAGCAGCTATATGTATGTTCTAGGGCTATCATTAGGATCAAATATTTGAAAGCATAAGATTTTATGTGTATTCATCCTTGTTGAATCGGATGGAGGGTCGGGGAGGGGTGGGGGGTGTCCAATTGATTTGGCTGCCCTCTTGGTCGTCTATTTGCTTTTCTCCCTGCTACGTAAAGTTTGATATGTCCTGAAAATTACAGTTTGTACACTATCACTCTATCTAGCTCATTGCATATGTCAAGTGGTGTGGGTTACTATGGAATTAGGTACCCTATACAGGGTCAGACCTCCATAACGCCCTAATATTGTGATATTATGTATAAATAATGTTTTGATGTCATTCCACTAGTTGAGTGGGAATGAGGGGTGGGGATGATTGGAAAGCCCTAATCAGAATATATGCTATTGCATGTGCTACATTCATACAATTTGATATATTAGAGAGAAAATAGGGATGTACACTGTTATGGTTTTCTCCTATTGTTTGAGAAAGATTTTTTTGACCATTTCCAACAGCATAGATTAAGGTGATGTATATTAAATGTAATGTCAAAGGGTTTTTTTTTTTACTATTAGGGTCCCCATAATGTGTGTGAGAATTTAATGAACAGTCTAATATTAATTTTTGACCATCTTATTTTCACCGTTTCAAAGTTTTGTTGTCATTCCAAATTGATGAACTGCTTAATCTCAAATACATCAGTGTAGAAAATAGCCTTGTCCAACTTTTACAGGCTCCACCCATATGTGGAACCATCATGTGGGGCAAAAGGGGGGGGGTGTTGCTGGAGGGGGAAACTGGGAAAGCAGCTATATGTAGGTTCTAGGGCTATCATTAGGATCAAATATTTGAAAGCATGTGTATTCATCATTGTTGAATGGGATGGAGGGTCGGGGAGGGGTGGGGGGTGTCCAATTGACTTGGCTGCCCTATTGGTCGTCTATTTGCTTTTCTCCCTGCTACGTAAAGTTTGATATGTCCTGAAAATTACAGTTTGTACACTATCACTCTATTTAGATCATTGCATGTGGCAAGTGGTGTGGGTTACTATGGAATCAGGTACCGTATACAGGGTCAGACCTCCATAACGCCCTAATAATGTGATATTATGTATAAATAATGTTTTGATGTCATTCCACTAGTTGAGTGGGAATGAGGGGTGGGGATGACTGGAAATCCCTAATCAGAATATATATGCTGTTGCATGTGCTGTATTCATACAATTTGATATATTATAGAGAAAATAGGGATGTACACTGTTATGGCTTTCTCCTATTGTTTGAGAAAGATTTTTTTACCATTTCCAACAGCATAGATTAAGGTGATGTATATTAAAAGTAATGTCAAAGGTTTTTTTTTCCAACTATTAGGGTCCCCATAATGTGTGTGAGAATTTAATGAACAATCTAATATTAATTTTTGACCATCTTATTTCCACCTTTTCAAAGTTTCGATGTCATTCCAAATTGGTGAACTGCTTAATCTCAAATACATCAGTGTAGAAAATAACCTTGTCCAACTTTTACAGGCTCCACCCATATGTGGAACCATCATGTGGGGCAAAAGGGAGGGGGGGGGGTGTTGCTGGAGGGTGAAACTGGGAAAGCAGCTATTTGTAGGTTCTAGGGCTATCATTAGGATCAAATATTTGAAAGCATAGAATTTTATGTGTGTTCATCCTTGTTGAATGGGATGGAGGGTCGAGGAGGGGTGGGGGGGTCCAGTTGACTTGGCTGCCCTATTGGTCGTCTATTTGCTTTTCTCCCTGCTACGTAAAGTTTGATATGTCCTGAAAATTACAGTTTGTACACTATCACTCTATCTAGCTCATTGCATATGTCAAGTGGTGTGGGTTACTATGGAATTAGGTACCCTATACAGGGTCAGACCTCCATAACGCCCTAATATTGTGATATTATGTATAAATAATGTTTTGATGTCATTCCACTACTTGAGTGGGAATGAGGGGTGGGGATGATTGGAAAGCCCTAATCAGAATATATATGCTGTTGCATGTGCTGCATTCATACAATTTGATATATTAGAGAGAAAATAGGGATGTACACTGTTATGGTTTTCTCCTATTGTGTGAGAAAGATTTTTTTACCATTTCCAACAGCATAGATTAAGGTGATGTATATTAAATGTAAAGTAGAAGGTTTTTTTCCAACTATTAGGGTCACCATAATGTGTGTGAGAATTTAATGAACAGTCTAATATTAATTTTTGACCATCTTATTTTCACCTTTTCAAAGTTTTGATGTCATTCCAAATTGGTGAACTGCTTAATCTCAAATACAACAGTGTAGAAAATTACCTTGTCCAACTTTTACAGGCTCCACCCATATGTGGAACCATCATGTGGGGCAAAAGGTGGGGGGGGGGGTTGCTAGAGGGGGAAACTGGGAAAGCAGCTATATGTAGGTTAGAGCTATCATTAGGATCAAATATTTGAAAGCATAGGATTTTATGTGTATTCATCCTTGTTGAATGGGATGGAGGGTCGGGGAGGGGTGGGGGGGCCCAAGTGACTTGCGTGCCCTCTTGGTCGTCTATTTGCTTTTCTACCTGCTACGTAAAGTTTGATATGTCTTGAAAATTACAGTTTGTACACTATCACACTATCTAGCTCATTGCATGTGGCAAGTGGTGTGGGTTACTATGGAATCAGGTACCGTATACAGGGTCAGACCTCCATAACGCCCTAACATTGTGATATTATGTATAAATAATGTTTTGATGTCATTCCACTACTTGAGTGGGAATGAGGGGTGGGGATGATTGGAAAGCCCTAATCAGAATATATATGCTGTTGCATGTGCTGCATTCATACAATTTGATATATTAGAGAGAAAATAGGGATGTACACTGTTATGGTTTTCTCCTATTGTGTGAGAAAGATTTTTTTACCATTTCCAACAGCATAGATTAAGGTGATGTATATTAAATGTAAAGTAGAAGGTTTTTTTTCCAACTATTAGGGTCACCATAATGTGTGTGAGAATTTAATGAACAGTCTAATATTAATTTTTGACCATCTTATTTTCCCCTTTTCAAAGTTTTGATGTCATTCCAAATTGGTGAACTGCTTAATCTCAAATACAACAGTGTAGAAAATTACCTTGTCCAACTTTTACAGGCTCCACCCATATGTGGAACCATCATGTGGGGCAAAAGGTGGGGGGGGGGGTTGCTAGAGGGGGAAACTGGGAAAGCAGCTATATGTAGGTTAGAGCTATCTTTAGGATCAAATATTTGAAAGCATAGGATTTTATGTGTATTCATCCTTGTTGAATGGGATGGAGGGTCGGGGAGGGGTGGGGGGTGTCCAATTGACTTGCGTGCCCTATTGGTCGTCTATTTGCTTTTCTCCCTGCTACGTAAAGTTTGATATGTCCTGAAAATAACAGTTTGTACACTATTACTCTATCTAGCTCATTGCATATGTCAAGTGGTGTGGGTTACTATGGAATTAGGTACCCTATACAGGGTCAGACCTCCATAACGCCCTAATATTGTGATATTATGTATAAATAATGGTTTGATGTCATTCCACTAGTTGAGTGGGAATGAGGGGTGGGGATGATTGGAAAGCCCTAATCAGAATATATGCTGTTGCATGTGCTACATTCATACAATTTGATATATTATAGAGAAAATAGGGATGTACACTGTTATGGCTTTCTCCTATTGTTTGAGAAAGATTTATTTTACCATTTCCAACAGCATAGATTAAGGTGATGTATATTAAATGTAAAGTAGAATGTTTTTTTTTTTCCCAACTATTAGGGTCCCCATAATGTGTGTGAGAATTTAATGAACAGTCTAATATTAGTTTTTGACCATCTTATTTCCACCTTTTCAAAGTTTCGATGTCATTCCAAATTGATGAACTGCTTAATCTCAAATACATCAGTGTAGAAAATAACCTTGTCCAACTTTTACAGGCTCCACCCATATGTGGAACCATCATGTGGGGCAAAAGGGGGGGATGTTGCTGGGGGGGAACTGGGAAAGCAGCTATATGTAGGTTCTAGGGCTATCATTAGGATCAAATATTTGAAAGCATAGGATTTTATGTGTATTCATCCTTGTTGAATGGGATGGAGGGTAGGGGAGGGGTGGGGGGTGTCCAATTGACTTGGCTGCCCTATTGGTCGTCTATTTGCTTTTCTACCTGCTACGTAAGTTTGATATGTCCTGAAAATTACGGTTTGTACACTATCACTCTATCTAGATCATTGCATGTGGCAAGTGGTGTGGGTTACTATGGAATCAGGTACCGTACACAGGGTCAGACCCTTATAACGCCCTAATAATGTGATATTATGTATAAATAATGTTTTGATGTCATTTCACAAGTTGAGTGGGAATGAGGGGTGGGGATGATTGGAAAGCCCTAATCAGAATATATATGCTGTTGCATGTGCAGTATTCATACAATTTGATATATCATAGAGAAAATAGGGATGTACACTGTTATGGCTTTCTCCTATTGTTTGAGAAAGATTTTTTTTACCATTTCCAACAGCATAGATTAAGGTGATGTATATTAAATGTAATGTCAAAGGTTTTTTTTTCAAGTATTAGGGTCCCAATGTGTGTGAGAATTTAATGAACAGTCTAATATTAATTTTTGACCATCTTATTTTCACCGTTTCAAAGTTTTGATGTCATTCCAAATTGATGAACTGCTTAATCTCAAATGCATCAGTGTAGAAAATGATCTTGTCCAACTTTTACAGGCTCCACCCATATGTGGAACCATAATGTTGGGCAAAAGGGGGGGGGGGGGATTGCTGAAGGGGGAAACTGGGAAGCAGCTATATGTAGGTTAGAGCTATCATTAGGATCAAATATTTGAAAGCATAGGATTTTATGTGTATTCATCCTTGTTGAATGGGATGGAGGGTCGGGGAGGGGGAGGGGGGTCCAATTGACTTGGCTGCCCTCTTGGTCGTCTATTTGCTTTTCTCCCTGCTACGTAAAGTTTGATATGTCCTGAAAATTACAGTTTGTACACTATCACTCTATCTAGCTCATTGCATATGTCAAGTGGTGTGGGTTACTATGGAATTAGGTACCCTATACAGGGTCAGACCTCCATAACGCCCTAATATTGTGATATTATGTATAAATAATGTTTTGATGTCATTCCACTAGTTGAGTGGGAATGAGGGGTGGGGATGATTGGAAAGCCCTAATCAGAATATATGCTATTGCATGTGCTACATTCATACAATTTGATATATTATAGAGAAAATAGGGATGTACACTGTTATGGCTTTCTCCTATTGTTTGAGAATTTTTTTTTTACCATTTCCAACAGCATAGATTAAGGTGATGTATATTAAATGTAATGTCAAAGGGTTTTTTTTTCAACTATTAGGGTCCCAATGTGTGTGAGAATTTAATGAACAGTCTAATATTAATTTTTGACCATCTTATTTTCACCGTTTCAAAGTTTTGATGTCATTCCAAATTGATGAACTGCTTAATCTCAAATGCATCAGTGTAGAAAATGATCTTGTCCAACTTTTACAGGCTCCACCCATATGTGGAACCATAATGTTGGGCAAAAGGGACGGGGGGGGGGGGGTTGCTGGAGGGGGAAACTGGGAAAGCAGCTATATGTAGGTTAGAGCTATCATTAGGATCAAATATTTGAAAGCATAGGATTTTATGTGTATTCATCCTTGTTGAATGGGATGGAGGGTCGGGGAGGGGTGGGGGGTGTCCAATTGACTTGGCTGCCCTCTTGGTCGTCTATTTGCTTTCTACCTGCTACGTAAAGTTTGATATGTCCTGAAAATTACAGTTTGTACACTATCACTCTATCTAGATCATTGCATGTGGCAAGTGGTGTGGGTTACTATGGAATCAGGTACCGTATACAGGGTCAGACCTCCATAACGCCCTAATAATGTGATATTATGTATAAATAATGTTTTGATGTCATTTCACTAGTTGAGTGGGAATGAGGGGTGGGGATGATTGGAAAGCCCTAATCAGAATATATATGCTGTTGCATGTGCTGTATTCATACAATTTGATATATCATAGAGAAAATAGGGATGTACACTGTTATGGCTTTCTCCTATTGTTTGAGAATTTTTTTTTTACCATTTCCAACAGCATAGATTAAGGTGATGTATATTAAATGTAATGTCAAAGGGTTTTTTTTTCAACTATTAGGGTCCCAATGTGTGTGAGAATTTAATGAACAGTCTAATATTAATTTTTGACCATCTTATTTTCACCGTTTCAAAGTTTTGATGTCATTCCAAATTGATGAACTGCTTAATCTCAAATGCATCAGTGTAGAAAATGATCTTGTCCAACTTTTACAGGCTCCACCCATATGTGGAACCATAATGTTGGGCAAAAGGGACGGGGGGGGGGGGGGGTTGCTGGAGGGGGAAACTGGGAAAGCAGCTATATGTAGGTTAGAGCTATCATTAGGATCAAATATTTGAAAGCATAGGATTTTATGTGTATTCATCCTTGTTGAATGGGATGGAGGGTCGGGGAGGGGTGGGGGGTGTCCAATTGACTTGGCTGCCCTATTGGTCGTCTATTTGCTTTCTACCTGCTACGTAAAGTTTGATATGTCCTGAAAATTACAGTTTGTACACTATCACTCTATCTAGATCATTGCATGTGGCAAGTGGTGTGGGTTACTATCCATGGAATCAGGTACCGTATACAGGGTCAGACCTCCATAACGCCCTAATAATGTGATATTATGTATAAATAATGTTTTGATGTCATTTCACTAGTTGAGTGGGAATGAGGGGTGGGGATGATTGGAAAGCCCTAATCAGAATATATATGCTGTTGCATGTGCTGTATTCATACAATTTGATATATCATAGAGAAAATAGGGATGTACACTGTTATGGCTTTCTCCTATTGTTTGAGAAAGATTTTTTTTACCATTTCCAACAGCATAGATTAAGGTGATGTATATTAAATGTAAAGTAGAAGGTTTTTTTTCCAACTATTAGGGTCCCCATAATGTGTGTGAGAATTTAATGAACAGTCTAATATTAATTTTTGACCATCTTATTTTCACCGTTTCAAAGTTTTGATGTCATTCCAAATTGATGAACTGCTTAATCTCAAATACATCAGAGTAGAAAATGATCTTGTCCAACTTTTACAGGCTCCACCCATATGTGGAACCATAATGTTGGGCAAAAGGGGGGGGGGGGATTGCTGAAGGGGGAAACTGGGAAAGCAGCTATATGTAGGTTAGAGCTATCATTAGGATCAAATATTTGGGATTTTATGTGTATTTATCCTTGTTGAATGGGATGGAGGGTAGGGGAGGGGTGGGGGGTGTCCAATTGACTTGGCTGCCCTATTGGTCGTCTATTTGCTTTTCTACCTGCTACGTAAAGTTTGATATGTCCTGAAAATTACAGTTTGTACACTATCACTCTATCTAGATCATTGCATGGGGCAAGTGGTGTGGGTTACTATGGAATCAGGTACCGTATACAGGGTCAGACCCTCATAACGCCCTAATAATGTGATATTATGTATAAATAATGTTTTGATATCATTCCACTAGTTGAGTGGGAATGAGGGGTGGGGATGATTGGAAAGCCCTAATCAGAATATATGCTGTTGCATGTGCTACATTCATACAATTTGATATATTATAGAGAAAATAGGGATGTACACTGTTATGGCTTTCTCCTATTGTTTGAGAAAGATTTATTTTACCATTTCCAACAGCATAGATTAAGGTGATGTATATTAAATGTAAAGTAGAATGTTTTTTTTTTTCCCAACTATGAGGGTCCCCATAATGTGTGTGAGAATTTAATGAACAGTCTAATATTAGTTTTTGACCATCTTATTTCCACCTTTTCAAAGTTTCGATGTCATTCCAAATTGATGAACTGCTTAATCTCAAATACATCAGTGTAGAAAATAACCTTGTCCAACTTTTACAGGCTCCACCCATATGTGGAACCATCATGTGGGGCAAAAGGGGGGGGATGTTGCTGGGGGGGAACTGGGAAAGCAGCTATATGTAGGTTCTAGGGCTATCATTAGGATCAAATATTTGAAAGCATAGGATTTTATGTGTATTCATCCTTGTTGAATGGGATGGAGGGTAGGGGAGGGGTGGGGGGTGTCCAATTGACTTGGCTGCCCTATTGGTCGTCTATTTGCTTTTCTACCTGCTACGTAAGTTTGATATGTCCTGAAAATTACGGTTTGTACACTATCACTCTATCTAGATCATTGCATGTGGCAAGTGGTGTGGGTTACTATGGAATCAGGTACCGTATACAGGGTCAGACCCTTATAACGCCCTAATAATGTGATATTATGTATAAATAATGTTTTGATGTCATTTCACTAGTTGAGTGGGAATGAGGGGTGGGGATGATTGGAAAGCCCTAATCAGAATATATATGCTGTTGCATGTGCAGTATTCATACAATTTGATATATCATAGAGAAAATAGGGATGTACACTGTTATGGCTTTCTCCTATTGTTTGAGAAAGATTTTTTTTACCATTTCCAACAGCATAGATTAAGGTGATGTATATTAAATGTAATGTCAAAGGTTTTTTTTTCAAGTATTAGGGTCCCAATGTGTGTGAGAATTTAATGAACAGTCTAATATTAATTTTTGACCATCTTATTTTCACCGTTTCAAAGTTTTGATGTCATTCCAAATTGATGAACTGCTTAATCTCAAATGCATCAGTGTAGAAAATGATCTTGTCCAACTTTTACAGGCTCCACCCATATGTGGAACCATAATGTTGGGCAAAAGGGGGGGGGGGATTGCTGAAGGGGGAAACTGGGAAGCAGCTATATGTAGGTTAGAGCTATCATTAGGATCAAATATTTGAAAGCATAGGATTTTATGTGTATTCATCCTTGTTGAATGGGATGGAGGGTCGGGGAGGGGGAGGGGGGTCCAATTGACTTGGCTGCCCTCTTGGTCGTCTATTTGCTTTTCTCCCTGCTACGTAAAGTTTGATATGTCCTGAAAATTACAGTTTGTACACTATCACTCTATCTAGCTCATTGCATATGTCAAGTGGTGTGGGTTACTATGGAATTAGGTACCCTATACAGGGTCAGACCTCCATAACGCCCTAATATTGTGATATTATGTATAAATAATGTTTTGATGTCATTCCACTAGTTGAGTGGGAATGAGGGGTGGGGATGATTGGAAAGCCCTAATCAGAATATATGCTATTGCATGTGCTACATTCATACAATTTGATATATTATAGAGAAAATAGGGATGTACACTGTTATGGCTTTCTCCTATTGTTTGAGAAAGATTTTTTTTACCATTTCCAACAGCATAGATTAAGGTGATGTATATTAAATGTAATGTCAAAGGTTTTTTTTTCAACTATTAGGGTCCCAATGTGTGTGAGAATTTAATGAACAGTCTAATATTAATTTTTGACCATCTTATTTTCACCGTTTCAAAGTTTTGATGTCATTCCAAATTGATGAACTGCTTAATCTCAAATGCATCAGTGTAGAAAATGATCTTGTCCAACTTTTACAGGCTCCACCCATATGTGGAACCATAATGTTGGGCAAAAGGGACGGGGGGGGGGGGGTTGCTGGAGGGGGAAACTGGGAAAGCAGCTATATGTAGGTTAGAGCTATCATTAGGATCAAATATTTGAAAGCATAGGATTTTATGTGTATTCATCCTTGTTGAATGGGATGGAGGGTCGGGGAGGGGTGGGGGGTGTCCAATTGACTTGGCTGCCCTATTGGTCGTCTATTTGCTTTCTACCTGCTACGTAAAGTTTGATATGTCCTGAAAATTACAGTTTGTACACTATCACTCTATCTAGATCATTGCATGTGGCAAGTGGTGTGGGTTACTATGGAATCAGGTACCGTATACAGGGTCAGACCTCCATAACGCCCTAATAATGTGATATTATGTATAAATAATGTTTTGATGTCATTTCACTAGTTGAGTGGGAATGAGGGGTGGGGATGATTGGAAAGCCCTAATCAGAATATATATGCTGTTGCATGTGCTGTATTCATACAATTTGATATATCATAGAGAAAATAGGGATGTACACTGTTATGGCTTTCTCCTATTGTTTGAGAATTTTTTTTTTACCATTTCCAACAGCATAGATTAAGGTGATGTATATTAAATGTAATGTCAAAGGGTTTTTTTTTCAACTATTAGGGTCCCAATGTGTGTGAGAATTTAATGAACAGTCTAATATTAATTTTTGACCATCTTATTTTCACCGTTTCAAAGTTTTGATGTCATTCCAAATTGATGAACTGCTTAATCTCAAATGCATCAGTGTAGAAAATGATCTTGTCCAACTTTTACAGGCTCCACCCATATGTGGAACCATAATGTTGGGCAAAAGGGACGGGGGGGGGGGGGTTGCTGGAGGGGGAAACTGGGAAAGCAGCTATATGTAGGTTAGAGCTATCATTAGGATCAAATATTTGAAAGCATAGGATTTTATGTGTATTCATCCTTGTTGAATGGGATGGAGGGTCGGGGAGGGGTGGGGGGTGTCCAATTGACTTGGCTGCCCTATTGGTCGTCTATTTGCTTTCTACCTGCTACGTAAAGTTTGATATGTCCTGAAAATTACAGTTTGTACACTATCACTCTATCTAGATCATTGCATGTGGCAAGTGGTGTGGGTTACTATCCATGGAATCAGGTACCGTATACAGGGTCAGACCTCCATAACGCCCTAATACTGTGATATTATGTATAAATAATGTTTTGATGTCATTTCACTAGTTGAGTGGGAATGAGGGGTGGGGATGATTGGAAAGCCCTAATCAGAATATATATGCTGTTGCATGTGCTGTATTCATACAATTTGATATATCATAGAGAAAATAGGGATGTACACTGTTATGGCTTTCTCCTATTGTTTGAGAAAGATTTTTTTTACCATTTCCAACAGCATAGATTAAGGTGATGTATATTAAATGTAAAGTAGAAGGTTTTTTTTCCAACTATTAGGGTCCCCATAATGTGTGTGAGAATTTAATGAACAGTCTAATATTAATTTTTGACCATCTTATTTTCACCGTTTCAAAGTTTTGATGTCATTCCAAATTGATGAACTGCTTAATCTCAAATACATCAGAGTAGAAAATGATCTTGTCCAACTTTTACAGGCTCCACCCATATGTGGAACCATAATGTTGGGCAAAAGGGGGGGGGGGGATTGCTGAAGGGGGAAACTGGGAAAGCAGCTATATGTAGGTTAGAGCTATCATTAGGATCAAATATTTGGGATTTTATGTGTATTTATCCTTGTTGAATGGGATGGAGGGTAGGGGAGGGGTGGGGGGTGTCCAATTGACTTGGCTGCCCTATTGGTCGTCTATTTGCTTTTCTACCTGCTACGTAAAGTTTGATATGTCCTGAAAATTACAGTTTGTACACTATCACTCTATCTAGATCATTGCATGGGGCAAGTGGTGTGGGTTACTATGGAATCAGGTACCGTATACAGGGTCAGACCCTCATAACGCCCTAATAATGTGATATTATGTATAAATAATGTTTTGATATCATTCCACTAGTTGAGTGGGAATGAGGGGTGGGGATGATTGGTAAACCCTAATCAGAATATATATGCTGTTGCATGTGCTGTATTCATACAATTTGATATATTGTAGAGAAAATAGGGATGTACACTGTTATGGCTTTCTCCTATTGTTTGAGAAAGATTTTTTTTACCATTTCCAACAGCATAGATTAAGGTGATGTATATTAAATGTAATGTCAAAGGTTTTTTTTTTCAACTATTAGGGTCCCAATGTGTGTGAGAATTAATGAACAGTCTAATATTAATTTTTGACCATCTTATTTTCACCGTTTCAAAGTTTTGATGTCATTCCAAATTGATGAACTGCTTAATCTCAAATACATCAGTGTAGAAAATGATCTTGTCCAACTTTTACAGGCTCCACCCATATGTGGAACCATAATGTTGGGCAAAAGGGGGGGGGGGGGATTGCTGAAGGGGGAAACTGGGAAAGCAGCTATATGTAGGTTAGAGCTATCATTAGGATCAAATATTTGAAAGCATAGGATTTTATGTGTATTCATCCTTGGTGAATGGGATGGAGGGTCGGGGAGGGGGAGCGGGGGTCCAATTGACTTGGCTGCCCTCTTGGTCGTCTATTTGCTTTTCTCCCTGCTACGTAAAGTTTGATATGTCCTGAAAATTACAGTTTGTACACTATCACTCTATCTAGCTCATTGCATATGTCAAGTGGTGTGGGTTACTGTGGAATTAGGTACCCTATACAGGGTCAGACCTCCATAACGCCCTAATATTGTGATATTATGTATAAATAATGTTTTGATGTCATTCCACTAGTTGAGTGGGAATGAGGGGTGGGGATGATTGGAAAGCCCTAATCAGAATATATGCTATTGCATGTGCTACATTCATACAATTTGATATATTATAGAGAAAATAGGGATGTACACTGTTATGGCTTTCTCCTATTGTTTGAGAAAGATTTTTTTTACCATTTCCAACAGCATAGATTAAGGTGATGTATATTAAATGTAATGTCAAAGGTTTTTTTTTCAACTATTAGGGTCCCAATGTGTGTGAGAATTTAATGAACAGTCTAATATTAATTTTTGACCATCTTATTTTCACCGTTTCAAAGTTTTGATGTCATTCCAAATTGATGAACTGCTTAATCTCAAATGCATCAGTGTAGAAAATGATCTTGTCCAACTTTTACAGGCTCCACCCATATGTGGAACCATAATGTTGGGCAAAAGGGACGGGGGGGGGGGGTTGCTGAAGGGGGAAACTGGGAAAGCATCTATATGTAGGTTAGAGCTATCATTAGGATCAAATATTTGAAAGCATAGGATTTTATGTGTATTCATCCTTGTTGAATGGGATGGAGGGTCGGGGAGGGGTGTGGGGTGTCCAATTGACTTGGCTGCCCTATTGGTCGTCTATTTGCTTTCTACCTGCTACGTAAAGTTTGATATGTCCTGAAAATTACAGTTTGTACACTATCACTCTATCTAGATCATTGCATGTGGCAAGTGGTGTGGGTTACTATGGAATCAGGTACCGTATACAGGGTCAGACCTCCATAACGCCCTAATAATGTGATATTATGTATAAATAATGTTTTGATGTCATTTCACTAGTTGAGTGGGAATGAGGGGTGGGGATGATTGGAAAGCCCTAATCAGAATATATATGCTGTTGCATGTGCTGTATTCATACAATTTGATATATCATAGAGAAAATAGGGATGTACACTGTTATGGCTTTCTCCTATTGTTTGAGAATTTTTTTTTTACCATTTCCAACAGCATAGATTAAGGTGATGTATATTAAATGTAATGTCAAAGGTTTTTTTTTTCAACTATTAGGGTCCCAATGTGTGTGAGAATTTAATGAACAGTCTAATATTAATTTTTGACCATCTTATTTTCACCGTTTCAAAGTTTTGATGTCATTCCAAATTGATGAACTGCTTAATCTCAAATGCATCAGTGTAGAAAATGATCTTGTCCAACTTTTACAGGCTCCACCCATATGTGGAACCATAATGTTGGGCAAAAGGGACGGGGGGGGGGGTTGCTGGAGGGGGAAACTGGGAAAGCAGCTATATGTAGGTTAGAGCTATCATTAGGATCAAATATTTGAAAGCATAGGATTTTATGTGTATTCATCCTTGTTGAATGGGATGGAGGGTCGGGGAGGGGTGGGGGGTGTCCAATTGACTTGGCTGCCCTATTGGTCGTCTATTTGCTTTCTACCTGCTACGTAAAGTTTGATATGTCCTGAAAATTACAGTTTGTACACTATCACTCTATCTAGATCATTGCATGTGGCAAGTGGTGTGGGTTACTATCCATGGAATCAGGTACCGTATACAGGGTCAGACCTCCATAACGCCCTAATAATGTGATATTATGTATAAATAATGTTTTGATGTCATTTCACTAGTTGAGTGGGAATGAGGGGTGGGGATGATTGGAAAGCCCTAATCAGAATATATATGCTGTTGCATGTGCTGTATTCATACAATTTGATATATCATAGAGAAAATAGGGATGTACACTGTTATGGCTTTCTCCTATTGTTTGAGAAAGATTTTTTTTACCATTTCCAACAGCATAGATTAAGGTGATGTATATTAAATGTAAAGTAGAAGGTTTTTTTTCCAACTATTAGGGTCCCCATAATGTGTGTGAGAATTTAATGAACAGTCTAATATTAATTTTTGACCATCTTATTTTCACCGTTTCAAAGTTTTGATGTCATTCCAAATTGATGAACTGCTTAATCTCAAATACATCAGAGTAGAAAATGATCTTGTCCAACTTTTACAGGCTCCACCCATATGTGGAACCATAATGTTGGGCAAAAGGGGGGGGGGGGGATTGCTGAAGGGGGAAACTGGGAAAGCAGCTATATGTAGGTTAGAGCTATCATTAGGATCAAATATTTGGGATTTTATGTGTATTCATCCTTGTTGAATGGGATGGAGGGTCGGGGAGGGGTGGGGGTTGTCCAATTGACTTGGCTGCCCTATTGGTCGTCTATTTGCTTTTCTACCTGCTACGTAAAGTTTGATATGTCCTGAAAATTACAGTTTGTACACTATCACTCTATCTAGATCATTGCATGTGGCAAGTGGTGTGGGTTACTATGGAATCAGGTACCGTATACAGGGTCAGACCTCCATAACGCCCTAATAATGTGATATTATGTATAAATAATGTTTTGATATCATTCCACTAGTTGAGTGGGAATGAGGGGTGGGGATGATTGGTAAACCCTAATCAGAATATATATGCTGTTGCATGTGCTGTATTCATACAATTTGATATATTGTAGAGAAAATAGGGATGTACACTGTTATGGCTTTCTCCTATTGTTTGAGAAAGATTTTTTTTACCATTTCCAACAGCATAGATTAAGGTGATGTATATTAAATGTAATGTCAAAGGTTTTTTTTTTCAACTATTAGGGTCCCAATGTGTGTGAGAATTAATGAACAGTCTAATATTAATTTTTGACCATCTTATTTTCACCGTTTCAAAGTTTTGATGTCATTCCAAATTGATGAACTGCTTAATCTCAAATACATCAGAGTAGAAAATGATCTTGTCCAACTTTTACAGGCTCCACCCATATGTGGAACCATAATGTTGGGCAAAAGGGGGGGGGGGGGATTGCTGAAGGGGGAAACTGGGAAAGCAGCTATATGTAGGTTAGAGCTATCATTAGGATCAAATATTTGAAAGCATAGGATTTTATGTGTATTCATCCTTGTTGAATGGGATGGAGGGTAGGGGAGGGGTGGGGGTGTCCAATTGACTTGGCTGCCCTATTGGTCGTCTATTTGCTTTTCTACCTGCTACGTAAAGTTTGATATGTCCTGAAAATTACAGTTTGTACACTATCACTCTATCTAGATCATTGCATGGGGCAAGTGGTGTGGGTTACTATGGAATCAGGTACCGTATACAGGGTCAGAACCTTATAACGCCCTAATAATGTGATATTATGTATAAATAATGTTTTGATGTCATTCCACTAGTTGAGTGGGAATGAGGGGTGGGGATGATTGGAAAGCCCTAATCAGAATATATATGCTGTTGCATGTGCTGTATTCATACAATTTGATATATCATAGAGAAAATAGGGATGTACACTGTTATGGCTTTCTCCTATTGTTTGAGAAAGATTTTTTTTACCATTTCCAACAGCATAGATTAAGGTGATGTATATTAAATGTAATGTCAAAGGGTTTTTTTTTTCAAGTATTAGGGTCCCAATGTGTGTGAGAATTAATGAACAGTCTAATATTAATTTTTGACCATCTTATTTTCACCGTTTCAAAGTTTTGATGTCATTGCAAATTGATGAACTGCTTAATCTCAAATGCATCATTGTAGAAAATGATCTTGTCCAACTTTTACAGGCTCCACCCATATGTGGAACCATAATGTTGGGCAAAAGGGAGGGGGGGGGGTTGCTGGAGGGGGAAACTGGGAAAGCAGCTATATGTAGGTTAGAGCTATCATTAGGATCAAATATTTGAAAGCATAGGAGTTTATGTGTATTCATCCTTGTTGAATGGGATGGAGGGTCGGGGAGGGGTGGGGGGTGTCCAATTGACTTGGCTGCCCTATTGGTCGTCTATTTGCTTTTCTACCTGCTACGTAAAGTTTGATATGTCCTGAAAATTACAGTTTGTACACTATCACTCTATCTAGATCTTTGCATGTGGCAAATGGTGTGGGTTACTATGGAATCAGGTACCGTATACAGGGTCAGACCTCCATAACGCCCTAATAATGTGATATTATGTATAAATAATGTTTTGATGTCATTTCACTAGTTGAGTGGGAATGAGGGGTGGGGATGATTGGAAAGCCCTAATCAGAATATATATGCTGTTGCATGTGCTGTATTCATACAATTTGATATATTATAGAGAAAATAGGGATGTACACTGTTATGGCTTTCTCCTATTGTTTGAGAAAGATTTTTTTACCATTTCCAACAGCATAGATTAAGGTGATGTATATTAAATGTAATGTCAAAGGGTTTTTTTTTTCAACTATTAGGGTCCCAATGTGTGTGAGAATTAATGAACAGTCTAATATTAATTTTTGACCATCTTATTTTCACCGTTTCAAAGTTTTGATGTCATTCCAAATTGATGAACTGCTTAATCTCAAATGCATCAGTGTAGAAAATGATCTTGTCCAACTTTTACAGGCTCCACCCATATGTGGAACCATAATGTTGGGCAAAAGGGAGGGGGGGGGGGGATTGCTGGAGGGGGAAACTGGGAAAGCAGCTATATGTAGGTTAGAGCTATCATTAGGATCAAATATTTGAAAGCATAGGATTTTATGTGTATTCATCCTTGTTGAATGGGATGGAGGGTCGGGGAGGGGTGGGGGGTGTCCAATTGACTTGGCTGCCCTATTGGTCGTCTATTTGATTTTCTACCTGCTACGTAAAGTTTGATATGTCCTGAAAGTTACAGTTTGTACACTATCACTCTATCTAGATCATTGCATTTGGCAAGTGGTGTGGGTTACTATGGAATCAGGTACCGTATACAGGGTCAGACCCTCATAACGCCCTAATAATGTGATATTATGTATAAATAATGTTTTGATGTCATTCCACTAGTTGAGTGGGAATGAGGGGTGGGGATGATTGGAAAGCCCTAATCAGAATATATATGCTGTTGCATGTGCTGTATTCATACAATTTGATATATTGTAGAGAAAATAGGGATGTACACTGTTATGGCTTTCTCCTATTGTTTGAGAAAGATTTTTTTTACCATTTCCAACAGCATAGATTAAGGTGATGTATATTAAATGTAAGGTAGAATGTTTTTTTTTCTCCAACTATTAGGGTCCCCATAATGTGTGTGAGAATTTAATGAACAGTCTAATATTAGTTTTTGACCATCTTATTTTCACCGTTTCAAAGTTTTGATGTCATTCCAAATTGATGAACTGCTTAATCTCAAATGCATCAGTGTAGAAATTGATCTTGTCCAACTTTTACAGGCTCCACCCATATGTGGAACCATCATGTGGGGCAAAAGGGGGGGGGGATGTTGCTGGGGGTGGGGGGAACTGGGAAAGCAGCTATATGTAGGTTCTAGGGCTATCATTAGGATCAAATATTTGAAAGCATAGGATTTTATGTGTATTCATCCTTGTTGAATGGGATGGAGGGTAGGGGAGGGGTGGGGGGTGTCCAATTGACTTGGCTGCCCTATTGGTCGTCTATTTGCTTTTCTACCTGCTACGTAAGTTTGATATGTCCTGAAAATTACGGTTTGTACACTATCACTCTATCTAGATCATTGCATGTGGCAAGTGGTGTGGGTTACTATGGAATCAGGTACCGTATACAGGGTCAGACCCTTATAACGCCCTAATAATGTGATATTATGTATAAATAATGTTTTGATGTCATTTCACTAGTTGAGTGGGAATGAGGGGTGGGGATGATTGGAAAGCCCTAATCAGAATATACAGTATATGCTGTTGCATGTGCTACATTCATACAATTTGATATATCATAGAGAAAATAGGGATGTACACTGTTATGGCTTTCTCCTATTGTTTGAGAAAGATTTTTTTTACCATTACCAACAGCATAGATTAAGGTGATGTATATTAAATGTAATGTCAAAGGTTTTTTTTTCAAGTATTAGGGTCCCAATGTGTGTGAGAATTTAATGAACAGTCTAATATTAATTTTTGACCATCTTATTTTCACCGTTTCAAAGTTTTGATGTCATTCCAAATTGATGAACTGCTTAATCTCAAATGCATCAGTGTAGAAAATGATCTTGTCCAACTTTTACAGGCTCCACCCATATGTGGAACCATAATGTTGGGCAAAAGGGGGGGGGGGGATTGCTGAAGGGGGAAACTGGGAAAGCAGCTATATGTAGGTTAGAGCTATCATTAGGATCAAATATTTGAAAGCATAGGATTTTATGTGTATTCATCCTTGTTGAATGGGATGGAGGGTCGGGGAGGGGGAGGGGGGGTCCAATTGACTTGGCTGCCCTCTTGGTCGTCTATTTGCTTTTCTCCCTGCTACGTAAAGTTTGATATGTCCTGAAAATTACAGTTTGTACACTATCACTCTATCTAGCTCATTGCATATGTCAAGTGGTGTGGGTTACTATGGAATTAGGTACCCTATACAGGGTCAGACCTCCATAACGCCCTAATATTGTGATATTATGTATAAATAATGTTTTGATGTCATTCCACTAGTTGAGTGGGAATGAGGGGTGGGGATGATTGGAAAGCCCTAATCAGAATATATGCTATTGCATGTGCTACATTCATACAATTTGATATATTATAGAGAAAATAGGGATGTACACTGTTATGGCTTTCTCCTATTGTTTGAGAAAGATTTTTTTACCATTTCCAACAGCATAGATTAAGGTGATGTATATTAAATGTAATGTCAAAGGTTTTTTTTTCAACTATTAGGGTCCCCATATGTGTGTGAGAATTTAATGAACAGTCTAATATTAATTTTTGACCATCTTATTTTCACCGTTTCAAAGTTTTGATGTCATTCCAAATTGATGAACTGCTTAATCTCAAATGCATCAGTGTAGAAAATGATCTTGTCCAACTTTTACAGGCTCCACCCATATGTGGAACCAAAATGTTGGGCAAAAGGGACGGGGGGGGGGGGGGGGTTGCTGGAGGGGGAAACTGGGAAAGCAGCTATATGTAGGTTAGAGCTATCATTAGGATCAAATATTTGAAAGCATAGGATTTTATGTGTATTCATCCTTGTTGAATGGGATGGAGGGTCGGGGAGGGGTGGGGGGTGTCCAATTGACTTGGCTGCCCTATTGGTCGTCTATTTGCTTTCTACCTGCTACGTAAAGTTTGATATGTCCTGAAAATTACAGTTTGTACACTATCACTCTATCTAGATCATTGCATGTGGCAAGTGGTGTGGGTTACTATGGAATCAGGTACCGTATACAGGGTCAGACCTCCATAACGCCCTAATAATGTGATATTATGTATAAATAATGTTTTGATGTCATTTCACTAGTTGAGTGGGAATGAGGGGTGGGGATGATTGGAAAGCCCTAATCAGAATATATATGCTGTTGCATGTGCTGTATTCATACAATTTGATATATCATAGAGAAAATAGGGATGTACACTGTTATGGCTTTCTCCTATTGTTTGAGAATTTTTTTTTTACCATTTCCAACAGCATAGATTAAGGTGATGTATATTAAATGTAATGTCAAAGGGTTTTTTTTTCAACTATTAGGGTCCCCATAATGTGTGTGAGAATTTAATGAACAGTCTAATATTAATTTTTGACCATCTTATTTTCACCGTTTCAAAGTTTTGATGTCATTCCAAATTGATGAACTGCTTAATCTCAAATGCATCAGTGTAGAAAATGATCTTGTCCAACTTTTACAGGCTCCACCCATATGTGGAACCATAATGTTGGGCAAAAGGGACGGGGGGGGGGGGGTTGCTGGAGGGGGAAACTGGGAAAGCAGCTATATGTAGGTTAGAGCTATCATTAGGATCAAATATTTGAAAGCATAGAATTTTATGTGTATTCATCCTTGTTGAATGGGATGGAGGGTCGGGGAGGGGTGGGGGGTGTCCAATTGACTTGGCTGCCCTATTGGTCGTCTATTTGCTTTCTACCTGCTACGTAAAGTTTGATATGTCCTGAAAATTACAGTTTGTACACTATCACTCTATCTAGATCATTGCATGTGGCAAGTGGTGTGGGTTACTATCCATGGAATCAGGTACCGTATACAGGGTCAGACCTCCATAACGCCCTAATAATGTGATATTATGTATAAATAATGTTTTGATGTCATTCCACTAGTTGAGTGGGAATGAGGGGTGGGGATGATTGGAAAGCCCTAATCAGAATATATATGCTGTTGCATGTGCTGTATTCATACAATTTGATATATCATAGAGAAAATAGGGATGTACACTGTTATGGCTTTCTCCTATTGTTTGAGAATTTTTTTTTTACCATTTCCAACAGCATAGATTAAGGTGATGTATATTAAATGTAATGTCAAAGGTTTTTTTTTTCAACTATTAGGGTCCCAATGTGTGTGAGAATTTAATGAACAGTCTAATATTAATTTTTGACCATCTTATTTTCACCGTTTCAAAGTTTTGATGTCATTCCAAATTGATGAACTGCTTAATCTCAAATGCATCAGTGTAGAAAATGATCTTGTCCAACTTTTACAGGCTCCACCCATATGTGGAACCATAATGTTGGGCAAAAGGGACGGGGGGGGGGGGGGTTGCTGGAGGGGGAAACTGGGAAAGCAGCTATATGTAGGTTAGAGCTATCATTAGGATCAAATATTTGAAAGCATAGAATTTTATGTGTATTCATCCTTGTTGAATGGGATGGAGGGTCGGGGAGGGGTGGGGGGTGTCCAATTGACTTGGCTGCCCTATTGGTCGTCTATTTGCTTTCTACCTGCTACGTAAAGTTTGATATGTCCTGAAAATTACAGTTTGTACACTATCACTCTATCTAGATCATTGCATGTGGCAAGTGGTGTGGGTTACTATCCATGGAATCAGGTACCGTATACAGGGTCAGACCTCCATAACGCCCTAATAATGTGATATTATGTATAAATAATGTTTTGATGTCATTCCACTAGTTGAGTGGGAATGAGGGGTGGGGATGATTGGAAAGCCCTAATCAGAATATATATGCTGTTGCATGTGCTGTATTCATACAATTTGATATATCATAGAGAAAATAGGGATGTACACTGTTATGGCTTTCTCCTATTGTTTGAGAATTTTTTTTTTACCATTTCCAACAGCATAGATTAAGGTGATGTATATTAAATGTAATGTCAAAGGTTTTTTTTTTCAACTATTAGGGTCCCAATGTGTGTGAGAATTTAATGAACAGTCTAATATTAATTTTTGACCATCTTATTTTCACCGTTTCAAAGTTTTGATGTCATTCCAAATTGATGAACTGCTTAATCTCAAATGCATCAGTGTAGAAAATGATCTTGTCCAACTTTTACAGGCTCCACCCATATGTGGAACCATAATGTTGGGCAAAAGGGACGGGGGGGGGGGGGTTGCTGGAGGGGGAAACTGGGAAAGCAGCTATATGTAGGTTAGAGCTATCATTAGGATCAAATATTTGGGATTTTATGTGTATTCATCCTTGTTGAATGGGATGGAGTGTAGGGGAGGGGTGGGGGGTGTCCAATTGACTTGGCTGCCCTATTGGTCGTCTATTTGCTTTTCTACCTGCTACGTAAAGTTTGATATGTCTTGAAAATTACAGTTTGTACACTATCACACTATCTAGCTCATTGCATGTGGCAAGTGGTGTGGGTTACTATGGAATCAGGTACCGTATACAGGGTCAGACCCTCATAACGCCCTAATAATGTGATATTATGTATAAATAATGTTTTGATGTCATTCCACTAGTTGAGTGGGAATGAGGGGTGGGAATGATTGGAAAGCCCTAATCAGAATATATATGCTGTTGCATGTGCTGTATTCATATAATTTGATATATCATAGAGAAAATAGGGATGTACACTGTTATGGCTTTCTCCTATTGTTTGAGAAAGATTTTTTCACCATTTCCAACAGCATAGATTAAGGTGATGTATATTAAATGTAAAGTAGAAGGTTTTTTTTCTCCAACTATTAGGGTCCCCATAATGTGTGTTAGAATTTAATGAACAGTCTAATATTAATTTTTGACCATCTTATTTTCACCGTTTCAAAGTTTTGATGTCATTCCAAATTGATGAACTGCTTAATCTCAAATACATCAGTGTAGAAAATGATCTTGTCCAACTTTTACAGGCTCCACCCATATGTGGAACCATAATGTTGGGCAAAGGGGGGGGGGGGATTGCTGAAGGGGGAAACTGGGAAAGCAGCTATATGTAGGTTAGAGCTATCATTAGGATCAAATATTTGAAAGCATAGGATTTTATGTGTATTCATCCTTGTTGAATGGGATGGAGGGTAGGGGAGGGGTGGGGGGTGTCCAATTGACTTGGCTGCCCTATTGGTCGTCTATTTGCTTTTCTACCTGCTACGTAAAGTTTGATATGTCCTGAAAATTACAGTTTGTACACTATCACTCTATCTAGATCATTGCATGGGGCAAGTGGTGTGGGTTACTATGGAATCAGGTACCGTATACAGGGTCAGACCCTCATAACGCCCTAATAATGTGATATTATGTATAAATAATGTTTTGATGTCATTCCACTAGTTGAGTGGGAATGAGGGGTGGGGATGATTGGAAAGCCCTAATCAGAATATATATGCTGTTGCATGTGCTGTATTCATACAATTTGATATATTGTAGAGAAAATAGGGATGTACACTGTTATGGCTTTCTCCTATTGTTTGAGAAAGATTTTTTTTACCATTTCCAACAGCATAGATTAAGGTGATGTATATTAAATGTAATGTCAAAGGGTTTTTTTTTTCAAGTATTAGGGTCCCAATGTGTGTGAGAATTAATGAACAGTCTAATATTAATTTTTGACCATCTTATTTTCACCGTTTCAAAGTTTTGATGTCATTGCAAATTGATGAACTGATTAATCTCAAATGCATCAGTGTAGAAAATGATCTTGTCCAACTTTTACAGGCTCCACCCATATGTGGAACCATAATGTTGGGCAAAAGGGGGGGGGGGGGGATTGCTGAAGGGGGAAACTGGGAAAGCAGCTATATGTAGGTTAGAGCTATCATTAGGATCAAATATTTGAAAGCATAGGATTTTATGTGTATTCATCCTTGTTGAATGGGATGGAGGGTAGGGGAGGGGTGTGGGGTGTCCAATTGACTTGGCTGCCCTATTGGTCGTCTATTTGCTTTTCTACCTGCTACGTAAAGTTTGATATGTCCTGAAAATTACAGTTTGTACACTATCACTCTATCTAGATCATTGCATGGGGCAAGTGGTGTGGGTTACTATGGAATCAGGTACCGTATACAGGGTCAGACCCTCATAACGCCCTAATAATGTGATATTATGTATAAATAATGTTTTGATGTCATTCCACTAGTTGAGTGGGAATGAGGGGTGGGGATGATTGGAAAGCCCTAATCAGAATATATATGCTGTTGCATGTGCTGTATTCATACAATTTGATATATTGTAGAGAAAATAGGGATGTACACTGTTATGGCTTTCTCCTATTGTTTGAGAAAGATTTTTTTTACCATTTCCAACAGCATAGATTAAGGTGATGTATATTAAATGTAAGGTAGAATGTTTTTTTTTCTCCAACTATTAGGGTCCCCATAATGTGTGTGAGAATTTAATGAACAGTCTAATATTAGTTTTTGACCATCTTATTTTCACCGTTTCAAAGTTTTGATGTCATTCCAAATTGATGTACTGCTTAATCTCAAATGCATCAGTGTAGAAAATGATCTTGTCCAACTTTTACAGGCTCCACCCATATGTGGAACCATAATGTTGGGCAAAAGGGAGGGGGGAGGGGGTTGCTGGAGGGGGAAACTGGGAAAGCAGCTATATGTAGGTTAGAGCTATCATTAGGATCAAATATTTGAAAGCATAGGATTTTATGTGTATTCATCCTTGTTGAATGGGATGGAGGGTCGGGGAGGGGTGGGGGGTGTCCAATTGACTTGGCTGCCCTATTGGTCGTCTATTTGCTTTTCTACCTGCTACGTAAAGTTTGATATGTCCTGAAAATTACAGTTTGTACACTATCACTCTATCTAGATCATTGCATGTGGCAAGTGGTGTGGGTTACTATGGAATCAGGTACCGTATACAGGGTCAGACCTCCATAACGCCCTAATAATGTGATATTATGTATAAATAATGTTTTGATGTCATTTCACTAGTTGAGTGGGAATGAGGGGTGGGAATGATTGGAAAGCCCTAATCAGAATATATACTGTATGCTGTTGCATGTGCTGTATTCATACAATTTGATATATCATAGAGAAAATAGGGATGTACACTGTTATGGCTTTCTCCTATTGTTTGAGAAAGATTTTTTTTACCATTTCCAACAGCATAGATTAAGGTGATGTATATTAAATGTAAGGTAGAATGTTTTTTTTTCTCCAACTATTAGGGTCCCCATAATGTGTGTGAGAATTTAATGAACAGTCTAATATTAGTTTTTGACCATCTTATTTTCACCATTTCAAAGTTTTGATGTCATTCCAAATTGATGAACTGCTTAATCTCAAATGCATCAGTGTAGAAAATGATCTTGTCCAACTTTTACAGGCTCCACCCATATGTGGAACCATAATGTTGGGCAAAAGGGAGGGGGGGGGGGTTGCTGGAGGGGGAAACTGGGAAAGCAGCTATATGTAGGTCAGAGCTATCATTAGGATCAAATATTTGAAAGCATAGGATTTTATGTGTATTCATCCTTGTTGAATGGGATGGAGGGTCGGGGAGGGGTGGGGGGTGTCCAATTGACTTGGCTGCCCTATTGGTCGTCTATTTGCTTTTCTACCTGCTACGTAAAGTTTGATATGTCCTGAAAATTACAGTTTGTACACTATCACGCTATCTAGATCATTGCATGTGGCAAGTGGTGTGGGTTACTATGGAATCAGCTACCGTATACAGGGTCAGACCTCCATAACGCCCTAATAATGTGATATTATGTATAAATAATGTTTTGATGTCATTTCACTAGTTGAGTGGGAATGAGGGGTGGGGATGATTGGAAAGCCCTAATCAGAATATATATGCTGTTGCATGTGCTGTATTCATACAATTTGATATATCATAGAGAAAATAGGGATGTACACTGTTATGGCTTTCTCCTATTTTTTGAGAAAGATTTTTTTACCATTTCCAACAGCATAGATTAAGGTGATGTATATTAAATGTAAAGTAGAAGGGTTTTTTTTCAACTATTAGGGTCCCAATGTGTGTGAGAATTTAATGAACAGTCTAATATTAATTTTTGACCATCTTATTTTCACCGTTTCAAAGTTTTGATGTCATTCCAAATTGATGAACTGCTTAATCTCTAATGCATCAGTGTAGAAAATGATCTTGTCCAACTTTTACAGGCTCCACCCATATGTGGAACCATAATGTTGGGCAAAAGGGAGGGGGGGGGGGATTGCTGGAGGGGGAAACTGGGAAAGCAGCTATATGTAGGTTAGAGCTATCATTAGGATCAAATATTTGAAAGCATAGGATTTTATGTGTATTCATCCTTATTGAATGGGATGGAGGGTAGGGGAGGGGTGGGGGGTGTCCAATTGACTTGGCTGCCCTATTGGTCGTCTATTTGCTTTTCTA
The DNA here is from genome assembly GCF_037975245.1 of Apostichopus japonicus. Lineage (NCBI taxonomy): Eukaryota > Metazoa > Echinodermata > Holothuroidea > Aspidochirotida > Stichopodidae > Apostichopus > Apostichopus japonicus. The sequence goes on from NC_092575.1 coordinate 11,502,469, forward strand.
CCTGCTACGTAAAGTTTGATATGTCCTGAAAATTACAGTTTGTACACTATCACTCTATCTAGATCATTGCATGTGGCAAGTGGTGTGGGTTACTATGGAATCAGGTACCGTATACAGGGTCAGACCCTCATAACGCCCTAATAATGTGATATTATGTATAAATAATGTTTTGATATCATTCCACTAGTTGAGTGGGAATGAGGGGTGGGGATGATTGGTAAACCCTAATCAGAATATATATGCTGTTGCATGTGCTGTATTCATACAATTTGATATATTATAGAGAAAATAGGGATGTACACTGTTATGGCTTTCTCCTATTGTTTGAGAAAGATTTTTTTTACCATTTCCAACAGCATAGATTAAGGTGATGTATATTAAATGTAATGTCAAAGGTTTTTTTTTTTTTCAACTATAAGGGTCCCAATGTGTGTGAGAATTAATGAACAGTCTAATATTAATTTTTGACCATCTTATTTTCACCGTTTCAAAGTTTTGATGTCATTCCAAATTGATGAACTGCTTAATCTCAAATACATCAGTGTAGAAAATGATCTTGTCCAACTTTTACAGGCTCCACCCATATGTGGAACCATAATGTTGGGCAAAAGGGGGGGGGGGGTGATTGCTGAAGGGGGAAACTGGGAAAGCAGCTATATGTAGGTTAGAGCTATCATTAGGATCAAATATTTGAAAGCATAGGATTTTATGTGTATTCATCCTTGTTGAATGGGATGGAGGGTAGGGGAGGGGTGGGGGGTGTCCAATTGACTTGGCTGCCCTATTGGTCGTCTATTTGCTTTTCTACCTGCTACGTAAAGTTTGATATGTCCTGAAAATTACAGTTTGTACACTATCACTCTATCTAGATCATTGCATGGGGCAAGTGGTGTGGGTTACTATGGAATCAGGTACCGTATACAGGGTCAGACCCTCATAACGCCCTAATAATGTGATATTATGTATAAATAATGTTTTGATGTCATTCCACTAGTTGAGTGGGAATGAGGGGTGGGGATGATTGGAAAGCCCTAATCAGAATATATATGCTGTTGCATGTGCTGTATTCATACAATTTGATATATTGTAGAGAAAATAGGGATGTACACTGTTATGGCTTTCTCCTATTGTTTGAGAAAGATTTTTTTACCATTTCCAACAGCATAGATTAAGGTGATGTATATTAAATGTAAGGTAGAATGTTTTTTTTTCTCCAACTATTAGGGTCCCCATAATGTGTGTGAGAATTTATGAACAGTCTAATATTAGTTTTTGACCATCTTATTTTCACCGTTTCAAAGTTTTGATGTCATTCCAAATTGATGAACTGCTTAATCTCAAATGCATCAGTGTAGAAAATGATCTTGTCCAACTTTTACAGGCTCCACCCATATGTGGAACCATAATGTTGGGCAAAAGGGAGGGGGGGGGGGTTGCTGGAGGGGGAAACTGGGAAAGCAGCTATATGTAGGTTAGAGCTATCATTAGGATCAAATATTTGAAAGCATAGGATTTTATGTGTATTCATCCTTGTTGAATGGGATGGAGGGTCGGGGAGGGGTGGGGGGTGTCCAATTGACTTGGCTGCCCTATTGGTCGTCTATTTGCTTTTCTACCTGCTACGTAAAGTTTGATATGTCCTGAAAATTACAGTTTGTACACTATCACTCTATCTAGATCATTGCATGTGGCAAGTGGTGTGGGTTACTATGGAATCAGGTACCGTATACAGGGTCAGACCTCCATAACGCCCTAATAATGTGATATTATGTATAAATAATGTTTTGATGTCATTTCACTAGTTGAGTGGGAATGAGGGGTGGGAATGATTGGAAAGCCCTAATCAGAATATATATGCTGTTGCATGTGCTGTATTCATACAATTTGATATATCATAGAGAAAATAGGGATGTACACTGTTATGGCTTTCTCCTATTGTTTGAGAAAGATTTTTTTTACCATTTCCAACAGCATAGATTAAGGTGATGTATATTAAATGTAATGTCAAAGGGTTTTCTTTTTTTCAAGTATTAGGGTCCCAATGTGTGTGAGAATTAATGAACAGTCTAATATTAATTTTTGACCATCTTATTTTCACCGTTTCAAAGTTTTGATGTCATTGCAAATTGATGAACTGCTTAATCTCAAATGCATCAGTGTAGAAAATGATCTTGTCCAACTTTTACAGGCTCCACCCATATGTGGAACCATAATGTTGGGCAAAAGGGGGGGGGGGATTGCTGAAGGGGGAAACTGGGAAAGCAGCTATATGTAGGTTAGAGCTATCATTAGGATCAAATATTTGAAAGCATAGGATTTTATGTGTATTCATCCTTGTTGAATGGGATGGAGGGTAGGGGAGGGGTGGGGGGTGTCCAATTGACTTGGCTGCCCTATTGGTCGTCTATTTGCTTTTCTACCTGCTACGTAAAGTTTGATATGTCCTGAAAATTACAGTTTGTACACTATCACTCTATCTAGATCATTGCATGGGGCAAGTGGTGTGGGTTACTATGGAATCAGGTACCGTATACAGGGTCAGACCCTCATAACGCCCTAATAATGTGATATTATGTATAAATAATGTTTTGATATCATTCCACTAGTTGAGTGGGAATGAGGGGTGGGAATGATTGGAAAGCCCTAATCAGAATATATATGCTGTTGCATGTGCTGTATTCATACAATTTGATATATTGTAGAGAAAATAGGGATGTACACTGTTATGGCTTTCTCCTATTGTTTGAGAAAGATTTTTTTTACCATTTCCAACAGCATAGATTAAGGTGATGTATATTAAATGTAAGGTAGAATGTTTTTTTTTCTCCAACTATTAGGGTCCCCATAATGTGTGTGAGAATTTAATGAACAGTCTAATATTAGTTTTTGACCATCTTATTTTCACCGTTTCAAAGTTTTGATGTCATTCCAAATTGATGAACTGCTTAATCTCAAATGCATCAGTGTAGAAAATGATCTTGTCCAACTTTTACAGGCTCCACCCATATGTGGAACCATAATGTTGGGCAAAAGGGAGGGGGGGGGGGGTTGCTGGAGGAGGAAACTGGGAAAGCAGCTATATGTAGGTTAGAGCTATCATTAGGATCAAATATTTGAAAGCATAGGATTTTATGTGTATTCATCCTTGTTGAATGGGATGGAGGGTCGGGGAGGGGTGGGGGGTGTCCAATTGACTTGGCTGCCCTATTGGTCGTCTATTTGCTTTTCTACCTGCTACGTAAAGTTTGATATGTCCTGAAAATTACAGTTTGTACACTATCACTCTATCTAGATCATTGCATGTGGCAAGTGGTGTGGGTTACTATGGAATCAGGTACCGTATACAGGGTCAGACCTCCATAACGCCCTAATAATGTGATATTATGTATAAATAATGTTTTGATGTCATTTCACTAGTTGAGTGGGAATGAGGGGTGGGAATGATTGGAAAGCCCTAATCAGAATATATATGCTGTTGCATGTGCTGTATTCATACAATTTGATATATCATAGAGAAAATAGGGATGTACACTGTTATGGCTTTCTCCTATTGTTTGAGAAAGATTTTTTTTACCATTTCCAACAGCATAGATTAAGGTGATGTATATTAAATGTAATGTCAAAGGGTTTTCTTTTTTTCAAGTATTAGGGTCCCAATGTGTGTGAGAATTAATGAACAGTCTAATATTAATTTTTGACCATCTTATTTTCACCGTTTCAAAGTTTTGATGTCATTCCAAATTGGTGAACTGCTTAATCTCAAATGCATCAGTGTAGAAAATGATCTTGTCCAACTTTTACAGGCTCCACCCATATGTGGAACCATAATGTTGGGCAAAAGGGAGGGGGGGGGGGTTGCTGGAGGGGGAAACTGGGAAAGCAGCTATATGTAGGTTAGAGCTATCATTAGGATCAAATATTTGAAAGCATAGGATTTTATGTGTATTCATCCTTGTTGAATGGGATGGAGGGTCGGGGAGGGGTGGGGGGTGTCCAATTGACTTGGCTGCCCTATTGGTCGTCTATTTGCTTTTCTACCTGCTACGTAAAGTTTGATATGTCCTGAAAATTACAGTTTGTACACTATCACTCTATCTAGATCATTGCATGTGGCAAGTGGTGTGGGTTACTATGGAATCAGCTACCGTATACAGGGTCAGACCTCCATAACGCCCTAATAATGTGATATTATGTACAAATAATGTTTTGATGTCATTTCACTAGTTGAGTGGGAATGAGGGGTGGGGATGATTGGAAAGCCCTAATCAGAATATATATGCTGTTGCATGTGCTGTATTCATACAATTTGATATATCATAGAGAAAATAGGGATGTACACTGTTATGGCTTTCTCCTATTTTTTGAGAAAGATTTTTTTACCATTTCCAACAGCATAGATTAAGGTGATGTATATTAAATGTAAAGTAGAAGGTTTTTTTTTCAACTATTAGGGTCCCAATGTGTGTGAGAATTTAATGAACAGTCTAATATTAATTTTTGACCATCTTATTTTCACCGTTTCAAAGTTTTGATGTCATTCCAAATTGATGAACTGCTTAATCTCAAATGCATCAGTGTAGAAAATGATCTTGTCCAACTTTTACAGGCTCCACCCATATGTGGAACCATAATGTTGGGCAAAAGGGAGGGGGGGGGGGATTGCTGGAGGGGGAAACTGGGAAAGCAGCTATATGTAGGTTAGAGCTATCATTAGGATCAAATATTTGAAAGCATAGGATTTTATGTGTATTCATCCTTATTGAATGGGATGGAGGGTAGGGGAGGGGTGGGGGGTGTCCAATTGACTTGGCTGCCCTATTGGTCGTCTATTTGCTTTTCTACCTGCTACGTAAAGTTTGATATGTCCTGAAAATTACAGTTTGTACACTATCACTCTATCTAGATCATTGCATGTGGCAAGTGGTGTGGGTTACTATGGAATCAGGTACCGTATACAGGGTCAGACCCTCATAACGCCCTAATAATGTGATATTATGTATAAATAATGTTTTGATATCATTCCACTAGTTGAGTGGGAATGAGGGGTGGGGATGATTGGTAAACCCTAATCAGAATATATATGCTGTTGCATGTGCTGTATTCATACAATTTGATATATTATAGAGAAAATAGGGATGTACACTGTTATGGCTTTCTCCTATTGTTTGAGAAAGATTTTTTTTACCATTTCCAACAGCATAGATTAAGGTGATGTATATTAAATGTAATGTCAAAGGTTTTTTTTTTTTCAACTATAAGGGTCCCAATGTGTGTGAGAATTAATGAACAGTCTAATATTAATTTTTGACCATCTTATTTTCACCGTTTCAAAGTTTTGATGTCATTCCAAATTGATGAACTGCTTAATCTCAAATACATCAGTGTAGAAAATGATCTTGTCCAACTTTTACAGGCTCCACCCATATGTGGAACCATAATGTTGGGCAAAAGGGGGGGGGGGGGGTGATTGCTGAAGGGGGAAACTGGGAAAGCAGCTATATGTAGGTTAGAGCTATCATTAGGATCAAATATTTGAAAGCATAGGATTTTATGTGTATTCATCCTTGTTGAATGGGATGGAGGGTAGGGGAGGGGTGGGGGGTGTCCAATTGACTTGGCTGCCCTATTGGTCGTCTATTTGCTTTTCTACCTGCTACGTAAAGTTTGATATGTCCTGAAAATTACAGTTTGTACACTATCACTCTATCTAGATCATTGCATGGGGCAAGTGGTGTGGGTTACTATGGAATCAGGTACCGTATACAGGGTCAGACCCTCATAACGCCCTAATAATGTGATATTATGTATAAATAATGTTTTGATGTCATTCCACTAGTTGAGTGGGAATGAGGGGTGGGGATGATTGGAAAGCCCTAATCAGAATATATATGCTGTTGCATGTGCTGTATTCATACAATTTGATATATTGTAGAGAAAATAGGGATGTACACTGTTATGGCTTTCTCCTATTGTATGAGAAAGATTTTTTTACCATTTCCAACAGCATAGATTAAGGTGATGTATATTAAATGTAAGGTAGAATGTTTTTTTTTCTCCAACTATTAGGGTCCCCATAATGTGTGTGAGAATTTATGAACAGTCTAATATTAGTTTTTGACCATCTTATTTTCACCGTTTCAAAGTTTTGATGTCATTCCAAATTGATGAACTGCTTAATCTCAAATGCATCAGTGTAGAAAATGATCTTGTCCAACTTTTACAGGCTCCACCCATATGTGGAACCATAATGTTGGGCAAAAGGGAGGGGGGGGGGGGTTGCTGGAGGGGGAAACTGGGAAAGCAGCTATATGTAGGTTAGAGCTATCATTAGGATCAAATATTTGAAAGCATAGGATTTTATGTGTATTCATCCTTGTTGAATGGGATGGAGGGTCGGGGAGGGGTGGGGGGTGTCCAATTGACTTGGCTGCCCTATTGGTCGTCTATTTGCTTTTCTACCTGCTACGTAAAGTTTGATATGTCCTGAAAATTACAGTTTGTACACTATCACTCTATCTAGATCATTGCATGTGGCAAGTGGTGTGGGTTACTATGGAATCAGGTACCGTATACAGGGTCAGACCTCCATAACGCCCTAATAATGTGATATTATGTATAAATAATGTTTTGATGTCATTTCACTAGTTGAGTGGGAATGAGGGGTGGGAATGATTGGAAAGCCCTAATCAGAATATATATGCTGTTGCATGTGCTGTATTCATACAATTTGATATATCATAGAGAAAATAGGGATGTACACTGTTATGGCTTTCTCCTATTGTTTGAGAAAGATTTTTTTTACCATTTCCAACAGCATAGATTAAGGTGATGTATATTAAATGTAATGTCAAAGGGTTTTCTTTTTTTCAAGTATTAGGGTCCCAATGTGTGTGAGAATTAATGAACAGTCTAATATTAATTTTTGACCATCTTATTTTCACCGTTTCAAAGTTTTGATGTCATTGCAAATTGATGAACTGCTTAATCTCAAATGCATCAGTGTAGAAAATGATCTTGTCCAACTTTTACAGGCTCCACCCATATGTGGAACCATAATGTTGGGCAAAAGGGGGGGGGGGATTGCTGAAGGGGGAAACTGGGAAAGCAGCTATATGTAGGTTAGAGCTATCATTAGGATCAAATATTTGAAAGCATAGGATTTTATGTGTATTCATCCTTGTTGAATGGGATGGAGGGTAGGGGAGGGGTGGGGGGTGTCCAATTGACTTGGCTGCCCTATTGGTCGTCTATTTGCTTTTCTACCTGCTACGTAAAGTTTGATATGTCCTGAAAATTACAGTTTGTACACTATCACTCTATCTAGATCATTGCATGGGGCAAGTGGTGTGGGTTACTATGGAATCAGGTACCGTATACAGGGTCAGACCCTCATAACGCCCTAATAATGTGATATTATGTATAAATAATGTTTTGATATCATTCCACTAGTTGAGTGGGAATGAGGGGTGGGAATGATTGGAAAGCCCTAATCAGAATATATATGCTGTTGCATGTGCTGTATTCATACAATTTGATATATTGTAGAGAAAATAGGGATGTACACTGTTATGGCTTTCTCCTATTGTTTGAGAAAGATTTTTTTTACCATTTCCAACAGCATAGATTAAGGTGATGTATATTAAATGTAAGGTAGAATGTTTTTTTTTCTCCAACTATTAGGGTCCCCATAATGTGTGTGAGAATTTAATGAACAGTCTAATATTAGTTTTTGACCATCTTATTTTCACCGTTTCAAAGTTTTGATGTCATTCCAAATTGATGAACTGCTTAATCTCAAATGCATCAGTGTAGAAAATGATCTTGTCCAACTTTTACAGGCTCCACCCATATGTGGAACCATAATGTTGGGCAAAAGGGAGGGGGAGGGGGGTTGCTGGAGGAGGAAACTGGGAAAGCAGCTATATGTAGGTTAGAGCTATCATTAGGATCAAATATTTGAAAGCATAGGATTTTATGTGTATTCATCCTTGTTGAATGGGATGGAGGGTCGGGGAGGGGTGGGGGGTGTCCAATTGACTTGGCTGCCCTATTGGTCGTCTATTTGCTTTTCTACCTGCTACGTAAAGTTTGATATGTCCTGAAAATTACAGTTTGTACACTATCACTCTATCTAGATCATTGCATGTGGCAAGTGGTGTGGGTTACTATGGAATCAGGTACCGTATACAGGGTCAGACCTCCATAACGCCCTAATAATGTGATATTATGTATAAATAATGTTTTGATGTCATTTCACTAGTTGAGTGGGAATGAGGGGTGGGAATGATTGGAAAGCCCTAATCAGAATATATATGCTGTTGCATGTGCTGTATTCATACAATTTGATATATCATAGAGAAGATAGGGATGTACACTGTTATGGCTTTCTCCTATTGTTTGAGAAAGATTTTTTTTACCATTTCCAACAGCATAGATTAAGGTGATGTATATTAAATGTAATGTCAAAGGGTTTTCTTTTTTTCAAGTATTAGGGTCCCAATGTGTGTGAGAATTAATGAACAGTCTAATATTAATTTTTGACCATCTTATTTTCACCGTTTCAAAGTTTTGATGTCATTCCAAATTGATGAACTGCTTAATCTCAAATGCATCAGTGTAGAAAATGATCTTGTCCAACTTTTACAGGCTCCACCCATATGTGGAACCATAATGTTGGGCAAAAGGGGGGGGGGGATTGCTGAAGGGGGAAACTGGGAAAGCAGCTATATGTAGGTTAGAGCTATCATTAGGATCAAATATTTGAAAGCATAGGATTTTATGTGTATTCATCCTTGTTGAATGGGATGGAGGGTAGGGGAGGGGTGGGGGGTGTCCAATTGACTTGGCTGCCCTATTGGTCGTCTATTTGCTTTTCTACCTGCTACGTAAAGTTTGATATGTCCTGAAAATTACAGTTTGTACACTATCACTCTATCTAGATCATTGCATGGGGCAAGTGGTGTGGGTTACTATGGAATCAGGTACCGTATACAGGGTCAGACCCTCATAACGCCCTAATAATGTGATATTATGTATAAATAATGTTTTGATATCATTCCACTAGTTGAGTGGGAATGAGGGGTGGGAATGATTGGAAAGCCCTAATCAGAATATATATGCTGTTGCATGTGCTGTATTCATACAATTTGATATATTGTAGAGAAAATAGGGATGTACACTGTTATGGCTTTCTCCTATTGTTTGAGAAAGATTTTTTTTACCATTTCCAACAGCATAGATTAAGGTGATGTATATTAAATGTAAGGTAGAATGTTTTTTTTTCTCCAACTATTAGGGTCCCCATAATGTGTGTGAGAATTTAATGAACAGTCTAATATTAGTTTTTGACCATCTTATTTTCACCGTTTCAAAGTTTTGATGTCATTCCAAATTGATGAACTGCTTAATCTCAAATGCATCAGTGTAGAAAATGATCTTGTCCAACTTTTACAGGCTCCACCCATATGTGGAACCATAATGTTGGGCAAAAGGGAGGGGGAGGGGGGTTGCTGGAGGAGGAAACTGGGAAAGCAGCTATATGTAGGTTAGAGCTATCATTAGGATCAAATATTTGAAAGCATAGGATTTTATGTGTATTCATCCTTGTTGAATGGGATGGAGGGTCGGGGAGGGGTGGGGGGTGTCCAATTGACTTGGCTGCCCTATTGGTCGTCTATTTGCTTTTCTACCTGCTACGTAAAGTTTGATATGTCCTGAAAATTACAGTTTGTACACTATCACTCTATCTAGATCATTGCATGTGGCAAGTGGTGTGGGTTACTATGGAATCAGGTACCGTATACAGGGTCAGACCTCCATAACGCCCTAATAATGTGATATTATGTATAAATAATGTTTTGATGTCATTTCACTAGTTGAGTGGGAATGAGGGGTGGGAATGATTGGAAAGCCCTAATCAGAATATATATGCTGTTGCATGTGCTGTATTCATACAATTTGATATATCATAGAGAAGATAGGGATGTACACTGTTATGGCTTTCTCCTATTGTTTGAGAAAGATTTTTTTTACCATTTCCAACAGCATAGATTAAGGTGATGTATATTAAATGTAATGTCAAAGGGTTTTCTTTTTTTCAAGTATTAGGGTCCCAATGTGTGTGAGAATTAATGAACAGTCTAATATTAATTTTTGACCATCTTATTTTCACCGTTTCAAAGTTTTGATGTCATTCCAAATTGATGAACTGCTTAATCTCAAATGCATCAGTGTAGAAAATGATCTTGTCCAACTTTTACAGGCTCCACCCATATGTGGAACCATAATGTTGGGCAAAAGGGGGGGGGGGATTGCTGAAGGGGGAAACTGGGAAAGCAGCTATATGTAGGTTAGAGCTATCATTAGGATCAAATATTTGAAAGCATAGGATTTTATGTGTATTCATCCTTGTTGAATGGGATGGAGGGTAGGGGAGGGGTGGGGGGTGTCCAATTGACTTGGCTGCCCTATTGGTCGTCTATTTGCTTTTCTACCTGCTACGTAAAGTTTGATATGTCCTGAAAATTACAGTTTGTACACTATCACTCTATCTAGATCATTGCATGGGGCAAGTGGTGTGGGTTACTATGGAATCAGGTACCGTATACAGGGTCAGACCCTCATAACGCCCTAATAATGTGATATTATGTATAAATAATGTTTTGATATCATTCCACTAGTTGAGTGGGAATGAGGGGTGGGAATGATTGGAAAGCCCTAATCAGAATATATATGCTGTTGCATGTGCTGTATTCATACAATTTGATATATTGTAGAGAAAATAGGGATGTACACTGTTATGGCTTTCTCCTATTGTTTGAGAAAGATTTTTTTTACCATTTCCAACAGCATAGATTAAGGTGATGTATATTAAATGTAAGGTAGAATGTATTTTTTTCTCCAACTATTAGGGTCCCCATAATGTGTGTGAGAATTTAATGAACAGTCTAATATTAGTTTTTGACCATCTTATTTTCACCGTTTCAAAGTTTTGATGTCATTCCAAATTGATGAACTGCTTAATCTTAAATGCATCAGTGTAGAAAATGATCTTGTCCAACTTTTACAGGCTCCACCCATATGTGGAACCATAATGTTGGGCAAAAGGGAGGGGGGGGGGGGTTGCTGGAGGGGGAAACTGGGAAAGCAGCTATATGTAGGTTAGAGCTATCATTAGGATCAAATATTTGAAAGCATAGGATTTTATGTGTATTCATCCTTGTTGAATGGGATGGAGGGTCGGGGAGGGGTGGGGGGTGTCCAATTGACTTGGCTGCCCTATTGGTCGTCTATTTGCTTTTCTACCTGCTACGTAAAGTTTGATATGTCCTGAAAATTACAGTTTGTACACTATCACTCTATCTAGATCATTGCATGTGGCAAGTGGTGTGGGTTACTATGGAATCAGGTACCGTATACAGGGTCAGACCTCCATAACGCCCTAATAATGTGATATTATGTATAAATAATGTTTTGATGTCATTTCACTAGTTGAGTGGGAATGAGGGGTGGGGATGATTGGAAAGCCCTAATCAGAATATATATGCTGTTGCATGTGCTGTATTCATACAATTTGATATATCATAGAGAAAATAGGGATGTACACTGTTATGGCTTTCTCCTATTGTTTGAGAAAGATTTTTTTTACCATTTCCAACAGCATAGATTAAGGTGATGTATATTAAATGTAAAGTAGAAGGGTTTTTTTTCAACTATTAGGGTCCCAATGTGTGTGAGAATTTAATGAACAGTCTAATATTAATTTTTGACCATCTTATTTTCACCGTTTCAAAGTTTTGATGTCATTCCAAATTGATGAACTGCTTAATCTCAAATGCATCAGTGTAGAAAATGATCTTGTCCAACTTTTACAGGCTCCACCCATATGTGGAACCATAATGTTGGGCAAAAGGGAGGGGGGGGGGGTTGCTGGAGGAGGAAACTGGGAAAGCAGCTATATGTAGGTTAGAGCTATCATTAGGATCAAATATTTGAAAGCATAGGATTTTATGTGTATTCCTCCTTGTTGAATGGGATGGAGGGTCGGGGAGGGGTGGGGGGTGTCCAATTGACTTGGCTGCCCTATTGGTCGTCCAGGGGCGTAGCCAGGATTTTCAAAGTTGTAGGCACGACTATCTGAGCGGAGCGCCACCATCGGTTGGCGCGGAGCGTACAAGAAAATTTTTGGTTTTACAAACCCCCCAGATGGCCGGAAACGGCCCTTCCCGAGTGTTCATTCTGGTTCCCTGGCCTCATGATAACTTGAGACACCTCATTCAATATCACTTTTAAACCTAAAAACAAACGAGTTAAAATAGTACGTAATGCAATACTACATAATGTATTTAAAATTAGCATTGTACATGTACAGAGTAGTCTTACTTTTCAACTTCTGATACTTGTAGATACAAAGATAGGCCAGAAATGTCTTTCATACAACTATAGCGAGTAATTGTCTTTGATACAACTGTAACTAGTAAATGTTTAAATTAGCCTAATAAGAGAAGGCGAGAGCTATCCGAAGGCGAGAGCCATCTGATGCAAATTTCTTCAGCACAGCATCAACGTCAATTGCAAAGTCTCTGTAGATGTCAGTGGCGTAGCCAGGATTTTTTCAGTGGGGGGGGCACTGGGGGGCTTGACCATTTCCTGGAAGGGCGTGTTGTTACTATCTAAGCGGAGCGCCACCATGAGTTGGCGCGCAGCGTACCTAAACAATTTAGCTAAAGGCCTCCTAGATCGTCGGAAATAACACTTCCCAAGCCTTGTAAGCAGGGTGGTGAATCCGATTTGAAAGGTGGGGGGCGTAATTGATTCGAGTATTCCGGCCGCAAGTACTATCTAAGCGGAGCGCCACCATCAGTTGGCGCGCAGCGTACCAAGAAAATTTCAGATTTCAATATCTGCCAGATCGCTGGAGATGGCACTTGCCAGGCTGGATAGCAGCCATCTAGTTGCGTGATTTCGGGAGAAAATTACAAATTCGTCACTCAGGAAATCTGCAATAAAGTTCATGCGGCCTTAATTTTTGGTGGATTATTTCTGTTATGAGCAATTCCAATTGACATCAACATTAGAATCCAGTGCAAGTTGACAAATAATGCGGCGAACTGGAAACCCCAGCCCCATTTTGCCCTATGTTTCAGGATAGAATACCCTCATTTGTTCGAACCCATGACAACATACAATCTGTGAATAAATTTACTTCGAAATGGGAACATTATATTGCACCAAGTCGGTCAAGGAATGACCCCAGGGCCTCAGATATAGGCCTATAGGAACGATGTCCCAACATGTCCCCGGACTTACTATAGGCGAGGGAAGCTATCCGCCACGACTGCATGTGCGACTGCGGTCGAAGGGTCGTTCATGAGTGGTCATCATGGAGATTCAAGACCATTCAGACCAATGATATATTTTTCGCACATGTAATTTTTTCGAGACCCAAAATCCCAGTGGGAGGGCGACTGGGGGCGACAAGCTTTCATGGGGGATGTCGCCCCCTCCACGCCCCCCTTGGCTATGCCACTGGTGGATGTGCATGAGTGCCAAACCGCTGAGTCTCTCTTCATTCATTGTAGAACCCATGTAGATTTTTATTCTGTGCATTGCGCTGAAAGACCTTTCAGCAGTTGCCGAAGCTATTGGCATGGTTAATAATGGTTAGTCTTAACTAGATGAAAACTGACAAGATCGGATCCTAGTCTTTTTCGGCGGGTAGAGTGTTGAATGAACGGCACGCGATAGAAATGACAGCCTAGATGACAGAAGAATAGGTCACCTAAGTTAGCCATATTCTTGCTACGTTCATTTCAATAGTTTTTCCTGTCTAGACTCTTAAACTCGTCCAGCAAGCTTATGGATTTGAACTTGGCCAAAAAAATTGTAGGCCCGGGCCTACAGTGCTACATACTGGCTACGCCCTGTAGGCCCGGGCCTACAGTGCTACATACTGGCTACGCCCCTGTCGTCTATTTGCTTTTCTACCTGCTACGTAAAGTTTGATATGTCCTGAAAATTACAGTTTGTACACTATCACTCTATCTAGATCATTGCATGTGGCAAGTGGTGTGGGTTACTATGGAATCAGGTACCGTATACAGGGTCAGACCAAATACATCAGCGTAGAAAATTACCTTGTCCAACTTTTACAGGCTCCACCTATATGTGGGTGTAGCCATCATGTGGGGCAATAAGGGGGGGGGGGTTGCTGCAGGGGGAAACTGGGAAAGCAGCTATATGTAGGTTAGAGCTATTGCTAGTACCCCCACACACTATACTGTTTACCAAGATTTATGTAGGTTGGCTAGTTTCTTGTCTGAGATAAGATGTAAAGGCTGAAAAATATTAATTCAAAGACTTGTTTTCAATAAAAAACACATATTCAAGTTCAGACATAGAAACTACCTTGAGTTGCCACTTCCAATATTCACATAAAAGGACTCCAAAGTTAAAACAATACTCCAATATAAAAATCAGTGCCCCCACACACTATACTGTAGATCAAGATTGATATAGGGTGTGCTGTTTCTTGTCTGAAATATGAGGTAAAAGTCTGTGGGAACAGGAACACTTTTAAAACTACATTACTACTGGATCTAATTTAAGGATACAATAACTTTTGCATATTGAAGGGTGCATCAAAGTATATACAAAGTTATCTCATGTACACATATCTTTGAATTCTTTCTGAAATTGTTTTTATCATATACCAGTACATTTGAGAGTTAATTTTGAAATTCATTGTATTCAAGCAATGCATGCATATTACAGAAACACACATGAGTATGAAATTGTCTTTATCATATACCAGTACATTTGAGAGTTATTTTTGAAATTCATTGTATTCAAGCAATGCATACATATTACAGAAACACACATTAGTATTAGAACCAGTCCCCCTATTGAGGTATGTGTGCAGACAGCTCACATTTTTAATCACTGACATGAATTTCTTATTTTGTCAAGATATCATGAAACCTATATAAACTGCATTACTACTGTGTCTATTTTAAAGGTACAATCATAATTTTGAATAATGAAGGGTGCATTAAAGTATATGCTAAGTTATCTCATCCCTTTTGGAAAACACTGATGGAATTCTGAAAAAGTAAACGGTGAGGTTACCTAGCTGGTCTTTTCAATGCGTGAGTAGGAAACTGGTCTTTAATTGGCATTACAACAAACTTGGTATACCTTGCAAAATACTGAAAAGTTAACATGTACACATATCTTTGACTTCTTTCTGAAATTGTTTTTATCATATACCAGTTCATTTGAGAGTTATGTTTGAAATTCATTGTATTGAAGCAATGCATGTATATTACAGAAACACACATTAGTATTAGAACCAGTTACACTGTTGAGTAATGTGTGCAGGGTGCATCAAAGTATATACAAAGTTATCTCATCCACTATTGGAAAACACTGATGGAAATTCGGAAAAAGAAAACGTTGAGGGTACCTAGCTAGTCTTTTCAATGCGTGAGTAGGAAACTGGTCTTAAATTGGCATTACACAAACTTGGTATACCTTGCAAAATACTGAAAAGTTAAGGTCAATACTTGGGAAAACATGGGATGAGGTGGTCTATATCAGTGAGCTAAATGCGCGGCTAATTCCATGCTATCTTTGAATTATACTCTTTGAATTATAGTTGCACATATCTCATAAATGGGCGTAGGAATGATTTGTGTGCACCCTACTTGGCTTAAGTGAGCAGTAATAATTGCATTTGTGAAGATCGATGCTGTCATAGTGACTAAAACAGTCCATTTGAGTGCATTCAGGGTAGGTGTACAGAGCTCCCAACTGACCCTCATTTCGCGGGTTGGACCCGCATTCTAACACCCAAACCCGCTGACCCGCGCAAGCGTCCGAAAAACCTGCATTGTCATTGTCAAGTATACAAAAAAAAATGCATCAAATTTTGACTTAGCAACCATCATTTCTTTAGCATTTAGCATAATGGTTACATCTCTATGTTCCGACGTCTCTAGGTTCCGACGTCTCTATGTTCCGACATCTCTATGTTCCGACGTCTCTATGTTCCGACAATTTTTTTGGACTCTAATTTTTTTTACCCAAATTTTTTCGGACTCAATTTTTTTGGACCAAAATTGTTGACCAACATGTTTTCGGACCAACTTTTTTCGGACCAAAATTATTTTAGACCAACATATTTTTATGACCAATTTTTTTTGGACCAAAATTTTTGACACCAACATGTTTTCGGACCAACTTTTTTCAGACCAAAATTTTTTTTGACCAAACTGATTTTGGTCCCAAAAAATTTGAGTACAAACAATTAAATTTCGGGTCACAAGCAATTTTCGGTCACAAGCACTATTTGGGTCATAACAAACTTTGGGCCTTTTTTTCCTGAAAAAAATTTGGTGCGTCCAAAAATTTGTGTCCCCAAAAAGGTAGGACAGAAAAAATGTTGGTCCAAAAAAATTGAGTCCCCCCCAAAAAAATTGGGTCCCAAAAAATTTGGGGCCCAAAAAATTAAGTCCCCCAAAAAATTTGGTCCGAAAAATGGGGGACCAAAAATATTGAGTCTCCAAAAAAAAATTGGGTCCGAAAAAATTTGGGTCAAAAAAATTAGAGTCCAAACAATTTGTCGGAACATAGAGACGTCGGAACATAGGGATGTCACCAGCATAATAGAGTATAAAACCTCCTTTACAGCATCATTTGAACCACAAATTAGCCTATATTTCTTTTCATTGGGGTGAGCAGCGAACATTTTCATGCCATGGGAAGAATGAATTATCCCCTACTATTCAATTTATTGATGTTACACACAAAAAAAATGCATATTTCTCAGAAAATATTGGGTGACAAAAGAATTCAAAAGGGGGGACACCCCCTCCCCTTATAACCCTCCCCCAGAACGGCGATTCATGGCATGGACCCGCATTTGCCTTCTCAAGAGTTGGGAGCTATGGGTGTATGTCTTCGAACACAAATAGGTTTCTCTCCATGCCATATGTAGCACAGAGAACATATCCCTGTAGAATCTTTGCCCTCTTTCAGCTGATCACTTAACTGACCTCCAAGGTAATAACACCTCTGCATTAGTATGACCTTGGCCATACTCACAACACACTCAGTGACCATCAGCTACTTCAGGCCTTTTCATACAGTTTATATTCACACAGTGCAAACAATAACAATGTGTTAAGTCATCATATGCATGTGTATAGCCTATGCTTGCAGTGTGGCTATGTTGTAACAGGTGAACATGTATTGCAGGGATGAAATGTTGAAATTAAGTTAATGGACCATGAACATTTCATTTTGTTTAAATTTCCAAGGAATAGGGATTGTAGTAGCTCTAGGCCTATAGTCAACCAGCTTAGCTTTGAGCAGAAGCAAAAAATGCAGGATTAACACATTTTTTTTATAAGTTTTAGCTGGTGAATGTGCCAAGCAAGTCTGTAGCAACTTCCCAGGCTAAGCAAACTGTATGTAATTATGTACTAAGCAAACTAGACATAGTATGGGAGCCTCTATGACCATATTGTGTGTTATACCAGTTAAGCAAGCTTTATCCTGTAGTTTGTCACCTCAACTTCAGTTGTCGGGTTTGGACCCCAGATTTCCCTGAAAGACCCCCAATACAGGTGACACCTTATCTTGCACATGGACCAAACTGTGGCAAAAGGAAGTTATAAGAAGAGAAAAAGTTGCAATGTTCCTTGTCTGGAAGGGGCTGTTTAGTCACCACGCAGCTGATTCAGTTAGTTCAGTTACAGTAGTTCAGACAAACCATTAACCAAAATGCCTGTTCATGAGATTACAAAAAAAAATGAATATAAAGGACAAGAGTATGGTTGAATAGGTTTCATCATCAGGTTCCTTTCCCCCTTCCCTCTCATCATACATTGTACATTATTGAAACTTGGTCATAAGGAGCTGCTACTAGTGGGTCTTATGCAGCCTTGAGTGACCAAATCCACTTTTCACATCACATCACATTATCAGTGAGCTACTTTGGCTTCTACTGTACTATTTATCATACCCCTAACCTATCTGTCTCTCAAGCTAACCTCAGAAACCAAAGCCTGGCAGTCATCTTACAGTAAAACTATAGGCTTTGGGTACATACATAGTCCATTTACAATTCACTATACTCTCCTTGAAAATAAAAACAGCTGATGAAATATTTATGACCTCTGTTGTAAAGTATAACTGAGCTAGCTAGGTCTTTATGGTAGGCTCTCAGTATCAAATCGTGGGCAATTGACATACCAGGCGCGTATCCAGGAGGGGGGTGTGGGAGCACGCGCCCCCCAGGTAAGAAAAAGAAGAGAGAAAAAAAGAGAGAAGAAAAAAGGAAAAAAAAAGGGGGAAAAAGAGGAGGAAGGAAGGGAAAAGAAAAAGAAGAAAGAGAGAAAGGAGAAAAAGGAGGGAACAGAAGAAAAACCCCAAGACACCGGGAAGAGAAAGAGGAACAGTGACATAATTACAGCACTGATCCCTATTATATACACACGGTAGTCAGTGACAGATCGAGAAGGGGCGTCCGCCTCAGCCTACCCCTTATACCAACAACTCCATATTTGACGTTTCCATTTTCCTCTCTCACTAATGTTATATATATATATATATATATATATATATATATATATATATATATATATATATATATATATATATATATATATATATTTATATATATATGCTATATATAGTATATCATGGCGCGTGTGTATGTATGGACGCCTTAAACAATTGTAAATTTGTGTTATGAAACCAATTGTGGCTGGTCTTGAACTCGACTTAGTCGTCGGGCATAGGCGTACGAGGCGGGGGGGGCAGGGGGGCAGACTGCCCCCCCCCCCAAATTTCCAGAGGACAAGAAATTCGGGCAAAAGTCCTGAAAAATTCGAGCAGTCTAAGAGGAGAAAAAAAATATATAGATAGTGTACAATCTGTTATTTTCAAGACATATCAACCTTTATATAGCAGGGATAAAAGCAAATTATGTTCAACAGGGCAGCCAAGTCACTTGGATCCACCCCCCCCCCCACCGAACCTCCATCCCATTCAACAAGGACGAATTCACATAAAATCCTATGCTTTCAAATATTTGATCTTAATGAGAGCTATAACCTGCTTTCCCAGTTGCTACCCCCTCCCCCCTCCCCTCCCCCTTTCTGCTCCACATGATGGTTCCACATATTGGTGGAGCCTGTAAAAGTTGTACAAGGTAATTTTCTACACTGATGTATTTGAGTCTAAGCAGTTTACCAATTTGGGATGACATGGAAACCTTGAAATGGTGGAAACAAGATGGTCAAAAATTAATGGTAGATGTTCATTAAATTCTCACATACATAATGGGACCCTAAAAGTTGAAAACAAAAATAAATTTACCTATCATTTAATGCACCTTAATCTATGCTGTTGGAAATGGTAAAAACATCATTCTCAAATAATATGAGAAAACCTTAACAGTGTACAACCCTATTTTCTCTGAGATATATCAAATTGTATGAATGTAGCATATGCAACAGTGCATTTTCTCAATAGCGCTTTCCAATCATCTCCACCCCTCATTCCCACTCAACTAGTGGAATGATATGAAAACATTATTTAGACATAATATAACAATATTAGGGCATAATGGAGGTCTAACCCTGTATACGGTACCTGATTCCATAGTAACCGACACCTTGAACTGCCCCATGCAATGAGCTAGATAGTGTGATAGTGTACAATATGTAATTTTCAAGACATATCAAACTTTATGTAGCAGGGATAAAAGCAAATTATGTTCAACAGGGCAGCCAAGTCACTTGGATCCATCCCCCCCCCCCACCGACCCTCCATCCCATTCAACAAGGATGAATTCACATAAAATCCTATGCTCTAAAATATTTGATCCTAATGAGAGCTCTAACCTGCTTTCCCAGTTGCTACCCCCTCCCCTCCCCTCCCCCCTATCTGCTCCACATGATGGTTCTACATATTGGTGGTGAATGTAAAAGTTGGAGAAAGTAATTTTTTACACTGATATATTTGAGATTGAGCAGTTTCCCAATTTGGGATGGCATGGAAACCTTGAAATGGTGGAAACAAGATGGTCAAAAACTAATGGTAGATGTTCATTAAATTCTCACATACATAAATGGGACCCTAAAAGTTGAAAACAAACATAAAATTAACTATCATTTAATATACCTTAATCTATGCTGTTGGAAATGCTACAAAAATCTTCCTCAAACAATAGGAGAAAACCCTAACAGTGTACAACCCTATTTTCTCTGAGATATATCAAATTGTATGAATGTAGCATATGCAACAGTGTATTTTCTCAATAGCGCTTTCCAATCATCTCCACCCCTCATTCCCACTCAACTAGTGGAATGATATGAAAACATAATTTAGACATAATATAACAATATTAGGGCATTATGGAGGTCTAACCCTGTATACGGTACCTGATTCCATAGTAACCGACACCAACTGCCCCATGCAATGAGCTAGATAGTGTACAATCTGTAATTTTCAAGACATATCAAACTTTATTTAGCAGGGATAAAAGCAAATAGTCTCCTGCCAAGCCCCTTGGACCCACCCCCTCCCCACCCTCCATCCCATTCAACAAGGATGAATACACATAAAATCCTATGCTTTCAAATATTTGATATTAATGAGATCTCAAACCTATGTACCTGCATTCCCAGTTGCCCTCTACAGCAACCCCCACCCCCCCCCGCACCCCTAACTGCACCACATGATGGATCCACATATGGGTGGAACTTGTAAAAGTTGTACAAGGTAATTTTCTACACTGATGTATTTGAGTCTAAGCAGTTTACCAATTTGGAATGACATCGAAACTTTGAAACGGTGGAAATAAGATGGTCAAAAATTAATATTAGACTTCATTAAATTTTCACACACATTATGGGGACCCTAAGAGTTGAAAAAAAAAATTCTACTTTACATTTAATATACATCACTTTAATCTATGCTGTTGGAAATGGTAAAAAAATCTTTCTGGAACAATATGAGAAAACCACAATAGTGTACAACCATATTTCTCTGAGATATATCAAATTGTATGAATGTAGCATATGCAACAGTGCATTTTCTCAATAGCGCTTTCCAATCATCTCCACCCCTCATTCCCACTCAACTAGTGGAATGATATGAAAACATTATTTAGACATAATATAACAATATTAGGGCATAATGGAGGTCTAACCCTGTATACGGTACCTGATTCCATAGTAACCGACACCTTGAACTGCCCCATGCAATGAGCTAGATAGTGTACAATCTGTAATTTTCAAGACATATCAAACTTTATGTAGCAGGGATAAAAGCAAATTATGTCCAAGAGGGCAGCCAAGTCACTTGGATCCACCCCCCCCCCCCCACCGAACCTCCATCCCATTCAACAAGGACGAATTCACATAAAATCCTATGCTTTCAAATATTTGATCTTAATGAGAGTTATAACCTGCTTTCCCAGTTGCTACCCCCCCCCCTCCCCTCCCCCTTTCTGCTCCACATGATGGTTCCACATATTGGTGGAGCCTGTAAAAGTTGTACAAGGTAATTTTCTACACTGATGTATTTGAGTCTAAGCAGTTTACCAATTTGGGATGACATGGAAACCTTGAAATGGTGGAAATAAGATTGTCAAAAATTAATGGTAGATGTTCATTAAATTCTCACATACATAATGGGACCCTAAAAGTTGAAAACAAAAATAAATTTACCTATCATTTAATGCACCTTAATCTATGCTGTTGGAAATGGTAAAAAGATCTGTCTCAAATAATATGAGAAAACCTTAACAGTGTACAACCCTATTTTCTCTGAGATATATCAAATTGTATGAATGTAGCATATGCAACAGTGTATTTTCTCAATAGCGCTTTCCTATCATCTCCACCCCTCATTCCCACTCAACTAGTGGAATGATATGAAAACATTATTTAGACATAATATCACAATATTAGGGCATTATGGAGGTTTAACCCTGTATACGGTACCTGATTCCATAGTAACCGACACCAACTGCCCCATGCAATGAGCTAGATAGTGGGATAGTGTACAATCTGTAATTTTCAAGACATATCAAACTTTATGTAGCAGGGATAAAAGCAAATTATGTCCAAGAGGGCAGCCAAGTCACTTGGATCCACCCCCCCCCACCGAACCTCCATCCCATTCAACAAGGACGAATTCACATAAAATCCTATGCTTTCAAATATTTGATCCTAATGAGAGCTATAACCTGCTTTCCCAGTTGCTACCCCCTCCCCTCTCCCCTCCCCCTTTCTGCTCCACATGATGGTTCCACATATTGGTGGAGCCTGTAAAAGTTGTACAAGGTAATTTTCTACACTGATGTATTTGAGTCTAAGCAGTTTACCAATTTGGGATGACATGGAAACCTTGAAATGGTGGAAACAAGATGGTCAAAAATTAATGGTAGATGTTCATTAAATTCTCACATACATAATGGGACCCTAAAAGTTGAAAACAAAAATAAATTTACCTATCATTTAATGCACCTTAATCTATGCTGTTGGAAATGGTAAAAACATCATTCTCAAATAATATGAGAAAACCTTAACAGTGTACAACCCTATTTTCTCTGAGATATATCAAATTGTATGAATGTAGCATATGCAACAGTGTATTTTCTCAATAGCGCTTTCCAATCATCTCCACCCCTCATTCCCACTCAACTAGTGGAATGATATGAAAACATTATTTAGACATAATATAACAATATTAGGGCATAATGGAGGTCTAACCCTGTATACGGTACCTGATTCCATAGTAACCGACACCTTGAACTGCCCCATGCAATGAGCTAGATAGTGTGATAGTGTACAATCTGTAATTTTCAAGACATATCAAACTTTATGTAGCAGGGATAAAAGCAAATTATGTTCAACAGGGCAGCCAAGTCACTTGGATCCATCCCCCCCCCCCCCCACCGACCCTCCATCCCATTCAACAAGGATGAATTCACATAAAATCCTATGCTCTAAAATATTTGATCCTAATGAGAGCTCTAACCTGCTTTCCCAGTTGCTACCCCCCTCCCCCCCCCCCTCGCCCCTATCTGCTCCACATGATGGTTCTACATATTGGTGGTGAATGTAAAAGTTGGAGAAAGTAATTTTTTACACTGATATATTTGAGATTGAGCAGTTTCCCAATTTGGGATGGCATGGAAACCTTGAAATGGTGGAAATAAGATGGTCAAAAACTAATGGTAGATGTTCATTAAATTCTCACATACATAAATGGGACCCTAAAAGTTGAAAACAAACATAAAATTAACTATCATTTAATATACCTTAATCTATGCTGTTGGAAATGCTAAAAAAATCTTCCTCAAACAATAGGAGAAAACCCTAACAGTGTACAACCCTATTTTCTCTGAGATATATCAAATTGTATGAATGTAGCATATGCAACAGTGTATTTTCTCAATAGCGCTTTCCAATCATCTCCACCCCTCATTTCCACTCAACTAGTGGAATGATATGAAAACATAATTTAGACATAATATCACAATATTAGGGCATTATGGAGGTCTAACCCTGTATACGGTACCTGATTCCATAGTAACCGACACCAACTGCCCCATGCAATGAGCTAGATAGTGGGATAGTGTACAATCTGTAATTTTCAAGACATATCAAACTTTATGTAGCAGGGATAAAAGCAAATTATGTCCAAGAGGGCAGCCAAGTCACTTGGATCCACCCCCCCCCCCACCGAACCTCCATCCCATTCAACAAGGACGAATTCACATAAAATCCTATGCTTTCAAATATTTGATCCTAATGAGAGCTATAACCTGCTTTCCCAGTTGCTACCCCATCCCCCCTCCCCTCCCCCTTTCTGCTCCACATGATGGTTCCACATATTGGTGGAGCCTGTAAAAGTTGTACAAGGTAATTTTCTACACTGATGTATTTGAGTCTAAGCAGTTTACCAATTTGGGATGACATGGAAACCTTGAAATGGTGGAAACAAGATGGTCAAAAATTAATGGTAGATGTTCATTAAATTCTCACATACATAATGGGACCCTAAAAGTTGAAAACAAAAATAAATTTACCTATCATTTAATGCACCTTAATCTATGCTGTTGGAAATGGTAAAAACATCATTCTCAAATAATATGAGAAAACCTTAACAGTGTACAACCCTATTTTCTCTGAGATATATCAAATTGTATGAATGTAGCATATGCAACAGTGTATTTTCTCAATAGCGCTTTCCAATCATCTCCACCCCTCATTCCCACTCAACTAGTGGAATGATATGAAAACATTATTTAGACATAATATAACAATATTAGGGCATAATGGAGGTCTAACCCTGTATACGGTACCTGATTCCATAGTAACCGACACCTTGAACTGCCCCATGCAATGAGCTAGATAGTGTGATAGTGTACAATATGTAATTTTCAAGACATATCAAACTTTATGTAGCAGGGATAAAAGCAAATTATGTTCAACAGGGCAGCCAAGTCACTTGGATCCATCCCCCCCCCCCCCACCGACCCTCCATCCCATTCAACAAGGATGAATTCACATAAAATCCTATGCTCTAAAATATTTGATCCTAATGAGAGCTCTAACCTGCTTTCCCAGTTGCTACCCCCTCCCCTCCCCTCCCCCCTATCTGCTCCACATGATGGTTCTACATATTGGTGGTGAATGTAAAAGTTGTACAAGGTAATTTTCTACACTGATGTATTTGAGTCTAAGCAGTTTACCAATTTGGGATGACATGGAAACCTTGAAATGGTGGAAACAAGATGGTCAAAAATTAATGGTAGATGTTCATTAAATTCTCACATACATAATGGGACCCTAAAAGTTGAAAACAAAAATAAATTTACCTATCATTTAATGCACCTTAATCTATGCTGTTGGAAATGGTAAAAACATCATTCTCAAATAATATGAGAAAACCTTAACAGTGTACAACCCTATTTTCTCTGAGATATATCAAATTGTATGAATGTAGCATATGCAACAGTGCATTTTCTCAATAGCGCTTTCCAATCATCTCCACCCCTCATTCCCACTCAACTAGTGGAATGATATGAAAACATTATTTAGACATAATATAACAATATTAGGGCATAATGGAGGTCTAACCCTGTATACGGTACCTGATTCCATAGTAACCGACACCTTGAACTGCCCCATGCAATGAGCTAGATAGTGTGATAGTGTACAATATGTAATTTTCAAGACATATCAAACTTTATGTAGCAGGGATAAAAGCAAATTATGTCCAAGAGGGCAGCCAAGTCACTTGGATCCACCCCCCCCCCCCACCGAACCTCCATCCCATTCAACAAGGACGAATTCACATAAAATCCTATGCTTTCAAATATTTGATCCTAATGAGAGCTATAACCTGCTTTCCCAGTTGCTACCCCCCTCCCCCCTCCCCTCCCCCTTTCTGCTCCACATGATGGTTCCACATATTGGTGGAGCCTGTAAAAGTTGTACAAGGTAATTTTCTACACTGATGTATTTGAGTCTAAGCAGTTTACCAATTTGGGATGACATGGAAACCTTGAAATGGTGGAAACAAGATGGTCAAAAATTAATTGTAGATGTTCATTAAATTCTCACATACATAATGGGACCCTAAAAGTTGAAAACAAAAATAAATTTACCTATCATTTAATGCACCTTAATCTATGCTGTTGGAAATGGTAAAAACATCATTCTCAAATAATATGAGAAAAGCTTAACAGTGTACAACCCTATTTTCTCTGAGATATATCAAATTGTATGAATGTAGCATATGCAACAGTGCATTTTCTCAATAGCGCTTTCCAATCATCTCCACCCCTCATTCCCACTCAACTAGTGGAATGATATGAAAACATTATTTAGACATAATATAACAATATTAGGGCATAATGGAGGTCTAACCCTGTATACGGTACCTGATTCCATAGTAACCGACACCTTGAACTGCCCCATGCAATGAGCTAGATAGTGTGATAGTGTACAATATGTAATTTTCAAGACATATCAAACTTTATGTAGCAGGGATAAAAGCAAATTATGTTCAACAGGGCAGCCAAGTCACTTGGATCCATCCCCCCCCCCCCACCGACCCTCCATCCCATTCAACAAGGATGAATTCACATAAAATCCTATGCTCTAAAATATTTGATCCTAATGAGAGCTCTAACCTGCTTTCCCAGTTGCTACCCCCTCCCCTCCCCTCCCCCCTATCTGCTCCACATGATGGTTCTACATATTGGTGGTGAATGTAAAAGTTGGAGAAAGTAATTTTTTACACTGATATATTTGAGATTGAGCAGTTTCCCAATTTGGGATGGCATGGAAACCTTGAAATGGTGGAAACAAGATGGTCAAAAACTAATGGTAGATGTTCATTAAATTCTCACATACATAAATGGGACCCTAAAAGTTGAAAACAAACATAAAATTAACTATCATTTAATATACCTTAATCTATGCTGTTGGAAATGCTAAAAAAATCTTCCTCAAACAATAGGAGAAAACCCTAACAGTGTACAACCCTATTTTCTCTGAGATATATCAAATTGTATGAATGTAGCATATGCAACAGTGTATTTTCTCAATAGCGCTTTCCAATCATCTCCACCCCTCATTCCCACTCAACTAGTGGAATGATATGAAAACATAATTTAGACATAATATCACAATATTAGGGCATTATGGAGGTCTAACCCTGTATACGGTACCTGATTCCATAGTAACCGACACCAACTGCCCCATGCAATGAGCTAGATAGTGTACAATCTGTAATTTTCAAGACATATCAAACTTTATTTAGCAGGGATAAAAGCAAATAGTCTCCTGCCAAGCCCCTTGGACCCACCCCCTCCCCACCCTCCATCCCATTCAACAAGGATGAATACACATAAAATCCTATGATTTCAAATATTTGATATTAATGAGATCTCAAACATATGTACCTGCATTCCCAGTTGCCCTCTACAGCAACCCCCGCACCCCTAACTGCACCACATGATGGATCCACATATGGGTGGAACTTGTAAAAGTTGTACAAGGTAATTTTCTACACTGATGTATTTGAGTCTAAGCAGTTTACCAATTTGGAATGACATCGAAACTTTGAAACGGTGGAAATAAGATGGTCAAAAATTAATATTAGACTTCATTAAATTCTCACACACATTATGGGGACCCTAAGAGTTGAAAAAAAGAAATTCTACTTTACATGTAATATACATCACTTTAATCTATGCTGTTGGAAATGGTAAAAAAATCTTTCTGGAACAATATGAGAAAACCACAACAGTGTACAACCATATTTCTCTGAGATATATCAAATTGTATGAATGTAGCATATGCAACAGTGTATTTTCTCAATAGGGCTTTCCAATCATCTCCACCCCTCATTCCCACTCAACTAGTGGAATGATATGAAAACATTATTTAGACATAATATCACAATATTAGGGCATAATGGAGGTCTAACCCTGTATACGGTACCTGATTCCATAGTAACCGACACCTTGAACTTCCCCATGCAATGAGCTAGATAGTGTACAATCTGTTATTTTCAAGACATATCAACCTTTATATAGCAGGGATAAAAGCAAATTATGTTCAACAGGGCAGCCAAGTCACTTGGATCCATCCCCCCCCCCCCCACCGACCCTCCATCCCATTCAACAAGGATGAATTCACATAAAATCCTATGCTCTAAAATATTTGATCCTAATGAGAGCTCTAACCTGCTTTCCCAGTTGCTACCCCCCTCCCCTCCCCTCCCCCCTATCTGCTCCACATGATGGCTCTACATATTTGTGGTGAATGTAAAAGTTGGAGAAAGTAATTTTCTACAATGATATATTTGAGATTGAGCAGTTTCCCAATTTGGGATGGCATGGAAACCTTGAAATGGTGGAATTAAGATGGTCAAAAATTAATTGTAGCGATGTTCATTAAATTCTCACATACATAAATGGGACCCTAAAAGTTGAAAACAAAAATAAAATTAACTATCATTTAATATACCTTAATCTATGCTGTTGGAAATGCTAAAAAAATCTTCCTCAAACAATAGGAGAAAACCCTAACAGTGTACAACCCTATTTTCTCTGAGATATATCAAATTGTATGAATGTAGCATATGCAACAGTGCATTTTCTCAATAGCGCTTTCCAATCATCTCCACCCCTCATTCCCACTCAACTAGTGGAATGATATGAAAACATTATTTAGACATAATATAACAATATTAGGGCATTATGGAGGTCTAACCCTGTATACGGTACCTGATTCCATAGTAACCGACACCAACTGCCCCATGCAATGAGCTAGATAGTGGGATAGTGTACAATCTGTAATTTTCAAGACATATCAAACTTTATGTAGCAGGGATAAAAGCAAATTATGTCCAAGAGGGCAGCCAAGTCACTTGGATCCACCCCCCCCCCCACCGAACCTCCATCCCATTCAACAAGGACGAATTCACATAAAATCCTATGCTTTCAAATATTTGATCTTAATGAGAGTAATAACCTGCTTTCCCAGTTGCTACCCCCCCCCCTCCCCTCCCCCTTTCTGCTCCACATGATGGTTCCACATATTGGTGGAGCCTGTAAAAGTTGTACAAGGTAATTTTCTACACTGATGTATTTGAGTCTAAGCAGTTTACCAATTTGGGATGACATAGAAACCTTGAAATGGTGGAAATAAGATTGTCAAAAATTAATGGTAGATGTTCATTAAATTCTCACATACATAATGGGACCCTAAAAGTTGAAAACAAAAATAAATTTACCTATCATTTAATGCACCTTAATCTATGCTGTTGGAAATGGTAAAAACATCATTCTCAAATAATAGGAGAAAACCTTAACAGTGTACAACCCTATTTTCTCTGAGATATATCAAATTGTATGAATGTAGCATATGCAACAGCGTATTTTCTCAATAGCGCTTTCCAATCATCTCCACCCCTCATTCCCACTCAACTAGTGGAATGATATGAAAACATTATTAAGACATAATATCACAATATTAGGGCATTATGGAGGTCTAATCCTGTATACGGTACATGATGCCATATAGTAACCGACACCAACTGCCCCATGCAATGAGCTAGATAGTGTGATAGTGTACAATCTGTAATTTTCAAGACATATCAAACTTTATGTAGCAGGGATAAAAGCAAATTATGTCCAAGAGGGCAGCCAAGTCACTTGGATCCACCCCCCCACCGACCCTCCATCCCATTCAACAAGGACGAATTCACATAAAATCGTATGCTTTCAAATATTTGATCTTAATGAGAGCTATAACCTGCTTTCCCAGTTGCTACCCCCCCCTCCCCTCCCCCTTTCTGCTCCACATGATGGTTCCACATATTGGTGGAGCCTGTAAAAGTTGTACAAGGTAATTTTCTACACTGATGTATTTGAGTCTAAGCAGTTTACCAATTTGGTATGGCATGGAAACCTTGAAATGGTGGAAATAAGATGGTCAAATATTAATGGTAGCGATGTTCATTAAATTCTCACATACATAATGGGACCCTAAAAGTTGAAAAAAAAAAAAAATTACCTATCATTTTATATACCTTAATCTGTGCTGTTGGAAATGGTAAAAAAATCTTCCTCAAACAATAGGAGAAAACCCTAACAGTGTACAACCCTATTTTCTCTGAGATATATCAAATTGTATGAATGTAGCATATGCAACAGCGTATTTTCTCAATAGCGCTTTCCAATCATCTCCACCCCTCATTCCCACTCAACTAGTGGAATGATATGAAAACATTATTTAGACATAATATCACAATATTAGGGCATAATGGAGGTCTAACCCTGTATACGGTACCTGATTCCATAGTAACCCACACCAATTGCTCCGTGCAATGAGCTAGATAGTGTACAATCTGTAATTTTCAAGACATATCAAACTGTATGTAGCAGGGATAAAAGCAAATTATGTCCAAGAGGGCAGCCAAGTCACTTGGATCCACCCCCCCCACCCACCCTCCATCCCATTCAACAAGGATGAATTCACATAAAATCCTATGCTTTCAAATATTTGATCTTAATGAGAGCTCTAACCTGCTTTCCCAGTTGCTACCCCCCCCCGTCCCCTCCCCCTTTCTGCTCCACATGATGGTTCCATATATTGGTGGAGCCTGTAAAAGTTGTACAAGGTAATTTTCTACACTGATGTATTTGAGTCTAAGCAGTTTACCAATTTGGGATGACATGGAAACCTTGAAATGGTGGAAATAAGATGGTCAAAAATTAATGGTAGATGTTCATTAAATTCTCACATACATAATGGGACCCTAAAAGTTGAAAACAAAAGAAAAATTACCTATCTATAATGCACCTTAATCTGTGCTGTTGGAAATGGTAAAAAAATCTTTCTGGAACAATATGAGAAAACCACAACAGTGTACAACCATATTTTCTCTGAGATATATCAAATTGTATGAATGTAGCATATGCAACAGTGTATTTTCTCAATAGGGCTTTCCAATCATCCCCACCCCTCATTCCCACTCAACTAGTGGAATGATATGAAAACATTATTTAGACATAATATCACAATATTAGGGCATAATGGAGGTCTAACCCTGTATACGGTACCTGATTCCATAGTAACCGACACCTTGAACTTCCCCATGCAATGAGCTAGATAGTGTACAATCTGTTATTTTCAAGACATATCAACCTTTATATAGCAGGGATAAAAGCAAATTATGTTCAACAGGGCAGCCAAGTCACTTGGATCCATCCCCCCCCCCCCACCGACCCTCCATCCCATTCAACAAGGATGAATTCACATAAAATCCTATGCTCTAAAATATTTGATCCTAATGAGAGCTCTAACCTGCCTTCCCAGTTGCTACCCCCCTCCCCTCCCCTCCCCCTATCTGCTCCACATGATGGTTCTACATATTGGTGGTGAATGTAAAAGTTGGAGAAAGTAATTTTCTACACTGATATATTTGAGATTGAGCAGTTTCCCAATTTGGGATGGCATGGAAACCTTGAAATGGTGGAAATAAGATGGTCAAATATTAATGGTAGATGTTCATTAAATTCTCACATACATAAATGGGACCCTAAAAGTTGAAAACAAAAGTAAAATTAACTATCATTTAATATACCTTAATCTATGCTGTTGGAAATGGTAAAAAAATCTTCCTCAAACAATAGGGGAAAACCCTAACAGTGTACAACCCTATTTTCTCTGAGATATATCAAATTGTATGAATGTAGCATATGCAACAGCGTATTTTCTCAACAGCGCTTTCCAATCATCTCCACCCCTCATTCCCACTCAACTAGTGGAATGATATGAAAACATTATTTAGACATAATATCACAATATTAGGGCATCATGGAGGTCTAACCCTGTATACGGTACCTGATTCCATAGTAACCGACACCAACTGCCCCATGCAATGAGCTATATAGTGTGATAGTGTGCAAACTGTGATTTTCAAGACATATCAAACTTTATGTAGAAGGAATAAAAGCAAATTATGTCCAAGAGGGCAGCCAAGTCACTTGGATCCACCCCCCCCCCCCACTGACCCTTCAACTCATTCAACAAAGATGAATTCACATAAAATCCTATGCTTTCAAATATTTGATCCTAATGAGAGCTCAAACCTGCTTTCCCAGTTGCAGTACAGTGTACAACCCTATTTTCTTTGAGATATATCAAATTGTGTGAATGAAGCATATATGCAACAGTGTATATTCTTAACAGGGCTTTCCAATCATCTCCACCCCTCATTCCCACTCAACTAGTGGAATGATATGAAAACATTATTTAGACATAATATCACAATATTAGGGCATTATGGAGGTCTAACCCTGTATACGGTACCTGATGCCATATAGTAACCGACACCAACTGCCCCATGCAATGAGCTAGATAGTGTGATAGTGTACAATCTGTAATTTTCAAGACATATCAAACTTTATGTAGCAGGGATAAAAGCAAATTATGTCCAAGAGGGCAGCCAAGTCACTTGGATCCACCCCCCCCCACCGACCCTCCATCCCATTCAACAAGGACGAATTCACATAAAATCCTATGCTTTCAAATATTTGATCTTAATGAGAGCTATAACCTGCTTTCCCAGTTGCTACCCCCCCCTCTCCTCCCCCTTTCTGCTCCACATGATGGTTCCACATATTGGTGGAGCCTGTAAAAGTTGTACAAGGTAATTTTCTACACTGATGTATTTGAGTCTAAGCAGTTTACCAATTTGGTATGGCATGGAAACCTTGAAATGGTGGAAATAAGATGGTCAAATATTAATGGTAGCGATGTTCATTAAATTCTCACATACATAATGGGACCCTAAAAGTTGAAAAAAAAAAAAAAATTACCTATCATTTGATATACCTTAATCTGTGCTGTTGGAAATGGTAAAAAAATCTTCCTCAAACAATAGGAGAAAACCCTAACAGTGTACAACCATATTTTCTCTGAGATATATCAAATTGTATGAATGTAGCATATGCAACAGCGTATTTTCTCAATAGCGCTTTCCAATCATCCCCACCCCTCATTCCCACTCAACTAGTGGAATGATATGAAAACATTATTTAGACATAATATCACAATATTAGGGCATAATGGAGGTCTAACCCTGTATACGGTACCTGATTCCATAGTAACCCACACCAATTGCTCCGTGCAATGAGCTAGATAGTGTACAATCTGTAATTTTCAAGACATATCAAACTTTATGTAGCAGGGATAAAAGCAAATTATGTCCAAGAGGGCAGCCAAGTCACTTGGATCCACCCCCCCCCCCACCGACCCTCCATCCCATTCAACAAGGATGAATTCACATAAAATCCTATGCTTTCAAATATTTGATCTTAATGAGAGCTCTAACCTGCTTTCCCAGTTGCTACCCCCCCCCCGTCCCCTCCCCCTTTCTGCTCCACATGATGGTTCCACATATTGGTGGAGCCTGTAAAAGTTGTACAAGGTAATTTTCTACACTGATGTATTTGAGTCTAAGCAGTTTACCAATTTGGGATGACATGGAAACCTTGAAATGGTGGAAATAAGATGGTCAAAAATTAATGGTAGCGATGTTCATTAAATTCTCACATACATAATGGGACCCTAAAAGTTGAAAACAAAAGAAAAATACTATCTATAATGCAACTTAATCTGTGCTGTTGGAAATGGTAAAAACATCTTTCTGGAACAATATGAGAAAACCACAACAGTGTACAACCATATTTTCTCTGAGATATATCAAATTGTATGAATGTAGCATATGCAACAGTGTATTTTCTCAATAGGGCTTTCCAATCATCTCCACCCCTCATTCCCACTCAACTAGTGGAATGATATGAAAACATTATTTAGACATAATATCACAATATTAGGGCATTATGGAGGTCTAACCCTGTCTACGGTACCTGATTCCATACTAACCGACACCTTGAACTGCCCCATGCAATGAGCTAGATAGTGTACAATCTGTAATTTTCAAGACATATCAAACTTTATATAGCAGGGATAAAAGCAAATTATGTCCAAGAGGGCAGCCAAGTCACTTGGATCCATCCCCCCCCCCCCCCACCGACCCTCCATCCCATTCAACAAGGATGAATTCACATAAAATCCTATGCTCTAAAATATTTGATCCTAATGAGAGCTCTAACCTGCTTTCCCAGTTGCTACCCCCCTCCCCTCCCCTCCCCCTATCTGCTCCACATGATGGTTCTACATATTGGTGGTGAATGTAAAAGTTGGAGAAAGTAATTTTCTACACTGATATATTTGAGATTGAGCAGTTTCCCAATTTGGGATGGCATGGAAACCTTGAAATGGTGGAAATAAGATGGTCAAAAATTAATGGTAGATGTTCATTAAATTCTCACATACATAAATGGGACCCTAAAAGTTGAAAACAAAAGTAAAATTAACTATCATTTAATATACCTTAATCTATGCTGTTGGAAATGGTAAAAAAGTCTTCCTCAAACAATAGGGGAAAACCCTAACAGTGTACAACCCTATTTTCTCTGAGATATATCAAATTGTATGAATGTAGCATATGCAACAGCGTATTTTCTCAACAGCGCTTTCCAATCATCTCCACCCCTCATTCCCACTCAACTAGTGGAATGATATGAAAACATTATTTAGACATAATATCACAATATTAGGGCATCATGGAGGTCTAACCCTGTATACGGTACCTGATTCCATAGTAACCGACACCAACTGCCCCATGCAATGAGCTAGATAGTGTGATAGTGTGCAAACTGTGATTTTCAAGACATATCAAACTTTATGTAGAAGGAATAAAAGCAAATTATGTCCAAGAGGGCAGCCAAGTCACTTGGATCCACCCCCCCCCCACCGACCCTCCATCCCATTCAACAAGGACGAATTCACATAAAATCGTATGCTTTCAAATATTTGATCTTAATGAGAGCTATAACCTGCTTTCCCAGTTGCTACCCCCCCCTCCCCTCCCCCTTTCTGCTCCACATGATGGTTCCACATATTGGTGGAGCCTGTAAAAGTTGTACAAGGTAATTTTCTACACTGATGTATTTGAGTCTAAGCAGTTTACCAATTTGGTATGGCATGGAAACCTTGAAATGGTGGAAATAAGATGGTCAAATATTAATGGTAGCGATGTTCATTAAATTCTCACATACATAATGGGACCCTAAAAGTTGAAAAAAAAAAAAAATTACCTATCATTTTATATACCTTAATCTGTGCTGTTGGAAATGGTAAAAAAATCTTCCTCAAACAATAGGAGAAAACCCTAACAGTGTACAACCATATTTTCTCTGAGATATATCAAATTGTATGAATGTAGCATATGCAACAGCGTATTTTCTCAATAGCGCTTTCCAATCATCCCCACCCCTCATTCCCACTCAACTAGTGGAATGATATGAAAACATTATTTAGACATAATATCACAATATTAGGGCATAATGGAGGTCTAACCCTGTATACGGTACCTGATTCCATAGTAACCCACACCAATTGCTCCGTGCAATGAGCTAGATAGTGTACAATCTGTAATTTTCAAGACATATCAAACTTTATGTAGCAGGGATAAAAGCAAATTATGTCCAAGAGGGCAGCCAAGTCACTTGGATCCACCCCCCCCCCCCCACCGACCCTCCATCCCATTCAACAAGGATGAATTCACATAAAATCCTATGCTTTCAAATATTTGATCTTAATGAGAGCTCTAACCTGCTTTCCCAGTTGCTACCCCCCCCCGTCCCCTCCCCCTTTCTGCTCCACATGATGGTTCCACATATTGGTGGAGCCTGTAAAAGTTGTACAAGGTAATTTTCTACACTGATGTATTTGAGTCTAAGCAGTTTACCAATTTGGGATGACATGGAAACCTTGAAATGGTGGAAATAAGATGGTCAAAAATTAATGGTAGATGTTCATTAAATTCTCACATACATAATGGGACCCTAAAAGTTGAAAACAAAAGAAAAATTACCTATCTATAATGCACCTTAATCTGTGCTGTTGGAAATGGTAAAAAAATCTTTCTGGAACAATATGAGAAAACCACAACAGTGTACAACCATATTTTCTCTGAGATATATCAAATTGTATGAATGTAGCATATGCAACAGTGTATTTTCTCAATAGGGCTTTCCAATCATCTCCACCCTTCATTCCCACTCAACTAGTGGAATGATATGAAAACATTATTTAGACATAATATCACAATATTAGGGCATTATGGAGGTCTAACCCTGTCTACAGTACCTGATTCCATACTAACCGACACCTTGAACTGCCCCATGCAATGAGCTAGATAGTGTACAATCTGTAATTTTCAAGACATATCAAACTTTATATAGCAGGGATAAAAGCAAATTATGTCCAAGAGGGCAGCCAAGTCACTTGGATCCATCCCTCCCCCCCCCACCGACCCTCCATCCCATTCAACAAGGATGAATTCACATAAAATCCTATGCTCTAAAATATTTGATCCTTATGAGAGCTATAACCTGCTTTCCCAGTTGCTACCCCCCTCCCCTCCCCTCCCCCTATCTGCTCCACATGATGGTTCTACATATTGGTGGTGAATGTAAAAGTTGGAGAAAGTAATTTTCTACACTGATATATTTGAGATTGAGCAGTTTCCCAATTTGGGATGGCATGGAAACCTTGAAATGGTGGAAATAAGATGGTCAAAAATTAATGGTAGATGTTCATTAAATTCTCACATACATAAATGGGACCCTAAAAGTTGAAAACAAAAGTAAAATTAACTATCATTTAATATACCTTAATCTATGCTGTTGGAAATGGTAAAAAAATCTTCCTCAAACAATAGGGGAAAACCCTAACAGTGTACAACCCTATTTTCTCTGAGATATATCAAATTGTATGAATGTAGCATATGCAACAGCGTATTTTCTCAACAGCGCTTTCCAATCATCTCCACCCCTCATTCCCACTCAACTAGTGGAATGATATGAAAACATTATTTAGACATAATATCACAATATTAGGGCATCATGGAGGTCTAACCCTGTATACGGTACCTGATTCCATAGTAACCGACACCAACTGCCCCATGCAATGAGCTAGATAGTGCGATAGTGTGCAAACTGTGATTTTCAAGACATATCAAACTTTATGTAGAAGGAATAAAAGCAAATTATGTCCAAGAGGGCAGCCAAGTCACTTGGATCCACCCCCCCCCCCACTGACCCTTCAACTCATTCAACAAGGATGAATTCACATAAAATCCTATGCTTTCAAATATTTGATCCTAATGAGAGCTCAAACCTGCTTTCCCAGTTGCAGTACAGTGTACAACCCTATTTTCTTTGAGATATATCAAATTGTGTGAATGAAGCATATATGCAACAGTGTATATTCTTAACAGGGCTTTCCAATCATCTCCACCCCTCATTCCCACTCAACTAGTGGAATGATATGAAAACATTATTTAGACATAATATCACAATATTAGGGCATTATGGAGGTCTAACCCTGTATACGGTACCTGATTCCATAGTAACCGACACCAACTGCCCCATGCAATGAGCTAGATAGTGTGATAGTGTACAAACTGTAATTTTCAAGACATATCAAACTTTATGTAGCAGGGATAAAAGCAAATTATGTCCAAGAGGGCAGCCAAGTCACTTGGATCCACCCCCCCCCTCCCACTGACCCTTCATCTCATTCAACAAGGATGAATTCACATAAAATCCTATGCTTTCAAATATTTGATCCTAATGAGAGCTCAAACCTGCTTTCCCAGTTGCAGTACAGTGTACAACCCTATTTTCTTTGAGATATATCAAATTGTGTGAATGAAGCATATGCAACAGTGTATTTTCTTAACAGGGCTTTCCAATCATCTCCACCCCTCATTCCCACTCAACTAGTGGAATGATATGAAAACATTATTTAGACATAATATCACAATATTAGGGCATTATGGAGGTCTAAACCCTGTATACGGTACCTGATTCCATAGTAACC
Organism: Apostichopus japonicus; assembly: GCF_037975245.1. NCBI lineage: Eukaryota > Metazoa > Echinodermata > Holothuroidea > Aspidochirotida > Stichopodidae > Apostichopus > Apostichopus japonicus. The sequence goes on from NC_092575.1 coordinate 11,540,031, forward strand.
CACACCTTGAACTGCCCCATGCAATGAGCTAGATAGTGTACAATCTGTAATTTTCAAGACATATCAACCTTTATGTAGCAGGGATAAAAGCAAATTATGTCCAAGAGGGCAGCCAAGTCACTTGGATCCACCCCCCCCCCCACCGACCCTCCATCCCATTCAAAAAGGATGAATTCATATAAAATCCTTTGCTTTCAAATATTTGATCCTAATGAGAGCTCTAACCTGCTTTCCCAGTTGCTACCCCCTCCCCTCCCCCTTTCTGCTCCACATGATGGTTCCACATATTGGTGGAGCCTGTAAAAGTTGTACAAGGTAATTTTCTACACTGATGTATTTGAGTCTTAGCAGTTTACCAATTTGGGATGGCATGGAAATCTTGAAATGGTAGAAATAAGATGGTCAAAAATTAATGGTAGATGTTCATTAAATTCTCACATACATAATAGGACCCTAAAAGTTGAAAACAAAAATAAAATCACCTATCATTTTATACACCTTAATCTGTGCTGTTGGAAATGGTCAAAAAATCTTCCTCAAACAATAGGAGAAAACCGTAACAGTGTACAACCATATTTTCTCTGAGATATATCAAATTGTATGAATGTAGCACATGCAACAGCGTATTTTCGTAATAGCGCTTTCCAATCATCTCCACCCCTCATTCCCACTCAACTAGTGGAATGATATGAAAACATTATTTAGACATAATATCACAATATTAGGGCATTATGGAGGTCTAACCCTGTATACGGTACCTGATTCCATAGTAACCCACACCAATTGCTCCGTGCAATGAGCTAGATAGTGTACAATCTGTAATTTTCTAAACATATCAAACTTTATTTAGCAGGGATAAAAGCAAATAGTCTCCTGCCAAGCCCCTTGGACCCACCCCCTCCCCACCCTCCATCCCATTCAACAAGGATGAATACACATAAAATCCTATGCTTTCAAATATTTGATATTAATGAGATCTCAAACCTATGTACCTGCATTCCCAGTTGCCCTCTACAGCAACCCCCACCCCCGGACCCCTAACTGCACCACATGATAGATCCACATATGGGTGGAGCCTGTAAAAGTTGTACAAGGTAATTTTCTACACTGATGTATTTGAGTCTAAGCAGTTTACCAATTTGGAATGACATCGAAACTTTGAAACGGTGGAAATAATATGGTCAAAAATTAATATTAGACTTCATTAAATTCTCACACACATTATGGGGACCCTAATAGTTGAAAAAAAAAAAACATTCTACATTACATTTAATATACATCACTTTAATCTATGCTGTTGGAAATGGTAAAAAAATCTTTCTGGAACAATATGAGAAAACCACAACAGTGTACATGTACCATATTTTCTCTGAGATATATCAAATTGTGTGAATGTAGCATATGCAACAGCGTATTTTCTTAATGGCGCTTTCCAATCATAACCACCCTCATTCCCACTCTACTAGTGGAATGATATGAAAACATTATTTAGACATAATATCACAATATTAGGGCATCATGGAGGTCTAACCCTGTATACGGTACCTGATTCCATAGTAACCCACACTAATTGCTCCGTGCAATGAGCTAGATAGTGTACAATCTGTAATTTTCAAGACATATCAAACTTTATATAGCAGGGATAAAAGCAAATTATGTCCAAGAGGGCAGCCAAGTCACTTGGATCCATCCCCCCCCCCCACCGACTCTCCATCCCATTCAAAAAGGATGAATTCACATAAAATCCTATGCTTTCAAATATTTGATCCTAATGAGAGCTCAAACCTGCTTTCCCAGTTGCTACCCCCCTCCCCCTTCTGCTCCACATGATGGTTCCACATATTGGTGGAGCCTGTAAAAGTTGTACAAGGTAATTTTCTACACTGATGTATTTGAGTCTAAGCAGTTTACCAATTTGGAATGACATTGAAACTCTGAATTGGTGGAAATAAGATGTTCAAAAGTTAATATTAGACTGTTCCTTAAATTCTCACACACATTATGGGGACCCTAAAAGTTGGAATAAAAAAACCTTTTACCTAGCATTGAATATACATCACCTCAATCTATGCTGTTGGAAATGGTAAAAAATAACCAGCAACCCCCCCCCCCCCCAATCCCTAACTGCACCACATGATGGATCCACATATGGGTGGAGCCTGTAAAAGTTGTACAAGGTAATTTTCTACACTGATGTATTTGAGTCTAAGCAGTTTACCAATTTGGAATGACATCGAAACTTTGAAACGGTGGAAATACAATTGTCAACAATTAATATTAGACTGTTCATTAAATTCTCGCACACATTATGGAGACCGTAAAAGTTGGAAAAATATATAAACTTTTACCTAGCATTCAACATACATCACCTTAATCTGTGGTGATGGAAATGGTAAAAAATCTTGCTGGAACAATTAGGAGAAAACCATAACAGTGTGCAACCATATTTTCTCTAAGATAGATCAAATTGTTTGAATGTAGCATATGCAACAGTGTATATTCTTAACAGGACTTTCTAATCATCCCCACCCCTCATTCCCACTCAATTAGTGGAATGACATCAAAACATTATTTAGACATATTATCACAATATTAGGGCATCATGGAGGTCTAACCCTGTATACGGTACCTGATTCCATAGTAACCCACACCAATTGCTCCGTGCAATGAGCTAGATAGTGTACAATCTGTCATTTTCAAGACATATCAAACTTTATTTAGCAGGGATAAAAGCAAATAGTCTACTGCCAAGCTCCTTGGACCCACCCCCTCCCCACCCTCCATCCCATTCAACAAGGATGAATACACATAAAATCCTATCCTTTCAAATATTTGATATTAATGAGATCTCAAACCTATGTACCTGCATTCCCAGTTGCCCTCTACAGCAACCCCCGCCCCCACACCCCTAACTGCACCACATGATGGATCCACATATGGGTGGAGCCTGTAAAAGTTGTACAAGGTAATTTTCTACACTGATGTATTTGAGTCTAAGCAGTTTACCAATTTGGAATGACATTGAAACTCTGAATTGGTGGAAATAAGATTTTCAAAAGTTAATATTAGACTGTTCCTTAAATTCTCACACACATTATGGGGACCCTAAAAGTTGGAAAAAAAACCTTTTACCTAGCATTTAATATACATCACCTCAATCTATGCTGTTGGAAATGGTAAAAATAACCAGCAACCCCCCCCCACCCCTAACTGCACCACATGATGGATCCACATATGGGTGGAGCCTGTAAAAGTTGTACAAGGTAATTTTCTACACTGATGTATTTGAGTCTAAGCAGTTTACCAATTTGGAATGACATTGAAACTCTGAATTGGTGGAAATAATATGGTCAAAAATTAATATTAGACTTCATTAAATTCTCACACACATTATGGGGACCCTAATAGTTGGAATAAAAAAACCTTTTACCTAGCATTTAATGTACATCACCTCAATCTATGCTGTTGGAAATGGTAAAAAAAAACCAGCAACCCCCACCCCCCCAATCCCTAACTGCACCACATGATGGATCCACATATGGGTGGAGCCTGTAAAAGTTGTACAAGGTAATTTTCTACACTGATGTATTTGAGTCTAAGCAGTTTACCAATTTGGAATGACATCGAAACTTTGAAATGGTGGAAATACAATTGTCAACAATTAATATTAGACTGTTCATTAAATTCTCGCACACATTATGGAGACCGTAAAAGTTGGAAATATATATAAACTTTTACCTAGCATTCAACATACATCACCTTAATCTGTGGTGATGGAAATGGTAAAAAATCTTTCTGGAACAATTAGGAGAAAACCATAACAGTGTGCAACCATATTTTCTCTAAGATAGATCAAATTGTTTGAATGTAGCATATGCAACAGTGTATATTCTTAACAGGACTTTCTAATCATCCCCACCCCTCATTCCCACTCAATTAGTGGAATGACATCAAAACATTATTTAGACATATTATCACAATATTAGGGCATCATGGAGGTCTAACCCTGTATACGGTACCTGATTCCATAGTAACCCACACCAATTGCTCCGTGCAATGAGCTAGATAGTGTACAATCTGTCATTTTCAAGACATATCAAACTTTATTTAGCAGGGATAAAAGCAAATAGTCTACTGCCAAGCCCCTTGGACCCACCCCCTCCCCACCCTTCATCCCATTCAACAAGGATGAATACACATAAAATCCTATGCTTTCAAATATTTGATATTAATGAGATCTCAAACCTACATCACCTCAATCTATGATGTTGGAAATGGTAAAAAAAAAACAGCACCCCCCCCCCATGCAACCCCTAACTGCTCCACATGATGGATCCACATATGGGTGGAGCCTGTAAAAGTTGTACAAGGTAATTTTCTACACTGATGTATTTGAGTCTAAGCAGTTTACCAATTTGGAATGACATCGAAACTTTGAAATGGTGGAAATAAGATGGTCAAAAATTAATATTAGACTGGTCATTAAATTCTCACACACATTATGGGGACCCTAATAGTTGAAAAAAAAGACATTCTACATTACATTTAATATACGTCACCTTAATCTATGCTGTTGGAAATGGTAAAAAAATCTTTCTGGAACAATATGAGAAAGCCATAACAGTGTACATCCCTATTTTCTCTATGATATATCAAATTGTATGAATACAGCACATGCAACAGCATATATATTCTGATTAGGGCTTTCCAATCATCCCCACCCCTCATTCCCAATCAACTAGTGGAATGACATCAAAACATTATTTATACATAATATCACAATATTAGGGCATCATGGAGGTCTAACCCTGTATATGGTACCTGATTCCATAGTAACCGACACCAACTGCCCCATGCAATGAGCTAGATAGTGTGATAGTGTACAATCTGTAATTTTCAAGACATATCAAACTTTATGTAGCAGGGATAAAAGCAAATTATGTCCAAGAGGGCAGCCAAGTCACTTGGATCCACCCCTTCCCCCCCCCCCCCCCACCGACCCTCCATCCCATTCAACAAGGATGAATTCACATAAAATCCTATGCTTTCAAATATGCTATGCGAATGACAGCGCTAACATACATACCTGCTTTCCCAGTTGCCCCCTCACCATCCCCCCCCTCCCCCCTTGCCCAACATAATGGTTTCACATATGGGAGGTAGCCGGTAAAAGTTAGACAAGGTAATTTTCTACACTGACCTTATTCAAGATTAAACAGTTTACCATTTTAGAGTAATATCAAAGCTTTGAATTGTTTGATATTATTAAAGATGTTATACTCTCTGGGATATAAATGCATTACTTTGATGCATATTTACGGAGTAGTATGCATGCCCTGAACTTACCTGCTTCTTGCCTTAGCTATATAGTGAACAAAAAATTCCTTTTCCCTTGATGATGTGGAAGTTGTTTGATCTAAATATGAAGAAATAAAGAAAATGTCCATGTCAAGATATTACAAACTTTCTGTGGTACATTCCTTGTATCTCCATGAGGGCAATTAGGATTAAGATAAATAATACCACATTAATTAAACAATAGGAGTTGCAACTGCTGGAATGAAATCCAGGGTGAAGAGCAATCATCATAGCATATAACACTACTTGTCATTAAAGTGTTACAGAAAACCGTATATATGGCACAATTTGAAGTGAAATAAAAACAAATTATCTCGGTTGGAAGGAATGCAATTTCTTGCCTAGTAGAGTGTCACAGAACCACCGAACCTCTGTTCTATTTTGTTGTATCTTATATTCCCATTGAGCCTATGTGAATACAAAGCTTTTATGCCAATCATGTAAAGTATATATCTGCCACCAATTGTAACTGCAGGTTTTAACAATTAGCATGAAGCCTGCATAAATAGCATAAACATGTTATTAGAAATAGTAGTCATCATTGTGCAACTTCTAAAGTGTAATTTTAAATTGCTAAAAAGTAAACAGTGATTACAACAGCAACATTACTTGTACAGATATAGTTCTGAAGCAATAAAATTTATACTTACCAGTTTAGCATTGTGACAAGTTGACAGATCTTGATAGGAATCGCTAGATGGCTCAGGTGCCAAATTCTGTCCATACTCAAAATATGCTTTATCTGAATTCGTCATACATGAATACCTGGAACTTGTTTTCAATAAATTCTGTACTTGCATGTACAGAACTCTTAAGGAGTATGTCAAATTTAGGTGAAAGAGAGTATTTAAACTATGAAAATCTCTTATATTATTACATAGGCTATTCTGTAACCTTGAAGAAACAAGAGTTCTAACAATTAATTTACGTCAAAATCCCCCATATGGATTACCTTCAGCATATACAGGCTATGGCTACTATTTCAGGAGGCTGTATCATGCTTTTGTATATTGATATTGACAAATGGTCAATTCACAATTATTACCTACTAGTAAGCCTAAGTGAAATCTTTCCAACTATTTATATTTGTTTATGGAGGTGTAAACTTCTAAAACATGAACTCCCAGACAAAAGAATGCATAGATGCAAACAATGTTGGGAAGTACATACCATTTTCATGCAATCTGGGATCATATTTTAGCAACAGCCTTCTCCATACACTGCTTGCCAACCAAAAATGGTGCTTGCATTATTGCCACCATGCCCCCTCCCCTCCCCACCCCACCCCACCCTGCACTAAAAAATTCTTATAAATCCCTAAAAAAACTCCTTTTCATACTAAAAGCTCTATCCAACCCTAAGCCGGTTATACAATTGATGGATCTAATGATGTGAGTAAATACATGTACTTGCTCTTTGAAACCGAGTTCCACTTTCCTGAAAAAAGGCATGCCCCCCTCTTTGCCAGGCTAACACCAGCCTGCGCCCTTGAAATGTGGCTTTGGTAACCAGAGCCTGGCTTTTGAATTTTCTGTATACTATTTGTACATAGAGTTACACATTTTGGGGGGCGCTCTTCAAAAATACCATAGGTCCCCACAATGTGTGTTGAAAAATTTTCAAGAAAGAAGAAAAAATTAAAAAAAATTAAAAATCCTTATTTTCATCTAAAACATGCAAAATAAGTTTTTTATTAGCAAAACATTATGGGGACCTGATACAGGTCCCCACAATGTTCACAGTCCCCATAGCGAAGGTGTGTTGTCACATGCGGGTCCCCGTAAACCACCTTACGCAAACACACACATACATACATACATACATACATACATACATACATACATACATACATACATACATACATACATACATACATACATACATACATACATACATACATACATACATACATACATACATACATACATACATACATACATACATACATACATACATACATACATACATACATACATACATACATACATACATACATACATACATACATACATACATACATACATACATACATACATACATACATACATACATACATACATACATACATACATACATACATACACGCATACATACATGCATACATACATACATACACGCATACATACACACATACATACATACATACATACATACATACATACATACATACATACATACATACACACATACACACATACATACATACATACATACATACATACACACACATACACACACATACACACATACATACATAAGAAAGACAAAGAGAAAGTGAAAAATGTTCCAGATCGTAGTGGCACTGTGACATGACAGATTTAAAAAAACTAACAGATCACATAAATGACTTTTAAACAGACATATCTCCTAAATAGAACATTGTATTTTCTTAGGTATTTTGGGGAGTTGATCATCACAAATTTCTCTGTCATATATGCCAAGGATTGTAGTTGGGGTTTGCTACCCCTTGAAGTTAACCTTATTTTATCTTTATCAAGTTACTAATGTGAACGTTACCGGTCAACCAAATGTGGAAATTGTAACGGAATGTATTAAAGATAAATGAAAAATACTCTTGGTCTTCATTATAACATTTATCTCACTTATTCCAAGAGAAAAGTAGCATATCTAAAAAAAAATGAGATGCATCTTGATGAAATTCTTCATAAAAATAAGTTTGACAGCTAATCAACGTTCCTAATGTTTCAAGTTTCCAAGATACATAAACAATAAGATTATACTGGGAAAGTGAAACTTTCAAGTAAAGTTTACCCTTATGATATCACAAACACAACCTACTGGGATCACTGAATGAAAGAATCCAGGGTTTAACAACATGAAATACATTCCCTTCAATCAATTATACCTTTGAACTAACGGACACTTCCATAACTAATTATTTATGCGATTACCACTTTAGCAAGTAAAAGAACAAGAAAAATACTTTAAAGGCAACTTTGTCTCAGAATTGAAGAGAAGACATCCGAATGATATCCCCATCCGCTACCCCACCCCAACCCCCACGAATTTTGTTTCATTTATAGTTAAGCTTTATCGTTAAATCTATTTTGGGTTGAAATTAATCTTAATTAATTTATATATTTCATATAATTTCATATAAATTCATGCCACGGCAACGTTCAACTGGCTTTTTTCATGTAGTTAAACTTCTGCAGGTGCCGCAATACCCTCTAAAATTTTGAACACTTTGAGACACAATCAAGTCACTCCTGCATTATATTCCATCTTAAAACAATGAATGTAATTCTTTACGGTAAATGATTGCGTTCTTTGCCATTCCTATTTTTGAACTTTCTCTTAGAAAGTACGAAATATTTCCATTTCATATATTTGTTAAATTACCATATTGCAACAATAAGAATGGATAAATTCAAAATGTTTTCGCTTCATATTAAAACGGAAATACTGAAAAACAGATCTATTAACTTTAAATTAAATTTGCAATGAAACCTGCACAGCTTTTAGTTATATATTCTTATTTGTTTGAGAAACTAACTATATCAGCTTATTATTTACTGTAATGTCTGTCATAATATACACAATGTAAGGACTACTATAGCTCACGACCTTTAAAATTATGATTTCATAGGTGTAATATGTGCATTACTCTGCTCTGTTTGTTCCCATATCACTCTTGTGGCTAAGATTTCATCCTACTTTCAGATCGGTCAATGTTAACAGTTTTATAATAAACTGTGATTTATCGGTATTACTTACATTTTAAATAAGCGAGAACTTGAGTGAATATACTCAAAATACAATTCATAATCATGGACGTTAAATATGAATGTAAGAGACTGACTTCGGTCAGCTTGCGGCTTTGATAAGCCAATGAGGCTTCTTCGCGAGTTCCTACTTGCAGGAGGATCTAATATACAAAATAAGTTATAGTATCATTTCTAACACAGGTAATGGATATAGTGCATTCCAATAGTGGCTTATCTACGGTGTTTTCGTTGCTCCTCTTCCCAGAATCCCAAAGAGATTTTGTGGTTCAAATCATTAAAATGGGCCTTATTAGAAAAAATAATAATAGATAAACTTATAAAGCGCCAAAATCTACAGAGTATTCGATGGCGCTGTACAATAATTATGAAAAAGCATGATTGAAATAATAAGTCTTAAGTTGTGACTTAAACTGAGAGAGAGAAGGGGATGTCCTGACAGACACAGGTAAATCATTCCACAAGACAGGACCAGCTGACAAGAATGCACGGTCACCATAGGTTTTCAGCCTAGTTCCAGGTACAATGAGAGACATATTATTGCCAGATCTTAGCTGATAACGAGGGTTGACAGAATAGGAAATAAGCTCGGCTAGAGAAGGAGCCACGCCATGTATGCCTTTGTAAACAAAAAGTAATATTTTAAATTTAATCTTATACTCGACATTTAACCAGTGCAAGGAACGCAAAATACTGCGAGAGGGGTGCCAAACTCATAACAGTCAACAACCAATCTGGCAGCACTGTTTTGCAAACGCTGGAGATTATGAACTAAATTACATGAAATACCAAAAAGCAAACTATTGCAATAATCTAGATGACTGTGTATAAACGCGAGTACCAGAATACTCATAGATTTGGATGACACGTGCTTTCTAATGTCCTTAAGATTGAAAGTATACAAGTAGCCAATTTTGCAAACATTGGTAACATGTTCTTCCATTTTCATATGTGTGTCAAATATGACGCCAAGGTTACGAACCTAGATGGAAGAAGCTATAGAAGTATCGCCAACACTAATTGAACTGTTTCAATTTTCGTAAGTTGGGCAGGGGTACCAAAACTGATAAATTCAGTTTTGGAGTCATTAAGTTTTAATTTATGTGCAACCATCCAATCACTAATGTCAGAGATACGTTCTCCATAAGGCTGAAAGCATCAGCCTCAGTGGTTTTGTTTTTACAAGGCTTGAAGCTATAAACCAACTGAGTATCATCAGCATAGGCAAATCCTGTGTCAGAATAGGTAGAAATGACTTTAAATAGCGAGGCTGTATATAGCGTAAAACACAAAGGACCTAGACAGGAACCCTGGGGAACTCCGTGTTCAACATGGAGCTCATCAGAATTAACACCATTCAGTGAAACAAACTGCGATCTATCACTAAGGTAGTTTACAAACCATTTTAGAGCAGTATTTCTAATACCAAAATCGTTTTCCAAAATGTCAGTAGTATAGGGTGATCAACGGTGTCAAATGCGGAGCTGAGGTCCCAATAGGACCATGAGTACAACTGCGGCCACAAGTCCAGATAAGACATCCACCAGTACCACGTGAGTGCCTATCAAGAAGACATTCATAACCACATGGGGTAAACATGTATACCAGACAGGTTCAATTCTCATTTTTCTGGACCTTCAGTTTTAGTGGTATTTCATTAACGATGACAAAAGTTTGAAATATATTGAAAGTGAACTATATGAATTATACCAATGTTCTGGTGATATATAACGAGGAACCGATGCATTCGCATTAAAGTGACACAGAATTTAGGTACGGTTACTTTCATACAACTTATATTTACATTGTCGGAAGTTTTTACAATCGTTCATGAATGTTTTTAAGCTACCAAAAATTAATGACGCTGGAAAAAAAACACGTTAGAGAAGCTCGTGAAACTCATGAAAAGTATTTACACACCTTCAATATTCCATTGTTCGATATACTTTCTGGAGTAGATATTATGTCGATAACAAGTAAATTAATTTCGTAGGCTAATGAAAGTGCACAAACTATTTTCTGAAAACTTCTTTAAAGGGAATGTCGATACACTTGTTTGCGATAAGGAGTCAAAGGGTAGGTAAGGTTACTACTCTCTGTTGATCTTGTGTTTGCATGTTAAAAGAGCCACCCACAAGAGTGGTCACACACTAGATCTGATCATGACAAGGTCACTTGAGCACACAGTTGAGAATGTTGAGTTGTATGGGGCTTTCATTTCAGACCACAATCCAGTGTTTTTTCAATCTTGTATTGGAAAAAGAGTACGGGAAGAAAAGGAATACCGCAAATATCGTGCTATATAGACATTAATCAGTTCCGAAGCGACATTATAAATTCACCACTGTGTATCACAAGCACAAAAGAGGTCAATGACATCTCAATTAATAATTTCTGTAAAACCTACAACACTGTGTTATCTGATCTCTTAGATCAACATGCACAATTAAACCAGAATGCAAATTGCATTGTGGTTTCGATGATGAAACATAGGCAGTTTTTTTTCATGTATCTGACGTAATGTACATTGAGGGTGTACATGTTTACAAGGGTTTAAAGATTCACCTCTGATGACCTCAAATAACCTCTGACCTCAACCCAAAAACAACAGGCTCCTTAAACACAATGTGGTACTCCTACACCAAATATGAGGTCTGCCCATGATTCCCTTTTGCGATATCGGGTTTATGAGGTTTGCACATTTTGATCCCTGGTGACCCCAAATGAACTTTGACCTCGACCAAAAACAATAGACTTCTTGTACTTAATGTGGTATTTCTACACGCTAAATGTGAGGTCCTCCCAAGCTTTTCTTCTTAAGATATCGTGTTTACAAGGTTTTCACACTCTGACCCCTGGTGACCCCAAATAACCTTCACCTCCACCAAAAACAATAGGCTTCTTTTACTTAATGTGGTACCACTTCACACTAAATATGAAATTGTTCTGACCTTAACTTCTTGAGATATCGTGTTCTACAAGCTAGGTGTCACAAACACACTCACACACACACACACGCACACATACACGCACACGCCCATCCGCCTGCAAGACTACTAAGGTTAAGTAAAAGGGAAAGTTGACAAAACAACTTTGGGCAAAATTAGGAAACATGGAACATTCACTTTCGATACATTTTTTATTTCATACGAAAGATTAAAAGTACCATCAACATAAGAAAATCTTTGCCCCATAAGTTGACATTTTTCAGTAAATTGTTTAGATAACAAGATAATATCTTATCAAAAATCATAAATGTCGGATTGCTCAGTTGCATCAACTGACCAATTGAACATTTTCTGCAAAATGTTTAATTGAAAACTTATCAGAATTTGGGACAAAGTTTTCTTATTTGATAGCAGTTTAAGCTTCCGTATTTCCAGGATATTAGCATCCGCTTATGAAACCAGGGAGGGTTAGTCTATTACCTTCTATTAGAAATTCTATCACAACAATTCTGCCACATTGGAAGAGAGTAAGGACGAAACTGTCGAGAAGACTGCCGTCAGATGATACTATGTGTGTAAGTGTTTCAATGATTGTATTTTATTCATATATTTTTGTTAACGTCTCGGGAACGACATGCTGTAAGTTACCGTATACATCTACTATGATATGCAATTACTCTACTTCTATGTATTGAACACGTTTGCTTCAGGAAGTGAACAACTGAACCATTCATACAAATATATATATATATATAAACATATATATATATATATGTATATATATATATATATATATATATATATATATATATATATATATATATATATATATAATAAAAAAGATAAACAAGCGAATATTTTAACAACGACATACTGCTATATTTCGGAGTGGTCACCACTCCATCGTCAGGCAATTGTACAAGATCAATTAAATACAAGGGCTAATATACATCCAAGGACGACAATAGTGATAAGCATGGGTGATTTTTAAACTAGGAATGATTGGAACAACCAGCAAATTTTTAGTGAATATTTTTAACTTAGGGATGAATAGAACAATTAGCAATAAAAAGTAAATAGGGATTAGAATAGCTCCAACCCGTAGCTCGCTACATTTCTATTTAGGTCAGCATTTAAGTCTTTCATTAGGAGACTCTCATTAATCTTCCTCATGAACCACTGGGGTTCATTACCAATAGTGGCACAATGGTCAACAAAAGTAGGCAGATGATGTTTATGCGCAGTACAATGAAGGTTAATAGCGCCTTTCTGACCACCAAAGGAGCTCATCAGGCTATCCTTAAGCCGTCTATTGGTTTCTCCGACATAAAAGGAATCACAGTCTGGACAGTTAATCCTTTTAACAACATTGTTGGCATAATCTAACTGATAGGCATCCTTGAAATTGAACAGAGCAGAGATTTTCTTTTGTGAATTATTTTGATATGTATATTGTCATTACACAACCCCTTAATGTAACTAACTAAAGTCTTAGCCTACTTTTGTTGACCATTGTGCCACTATTGGTAATGAAACCCAGTGGTTCAGGAGGAAGATTAAAGAGAGTCTCCTAATAAAAGACTTAAATGCTGACCTAAATAGAAATGAAGCGCGCTACGGGTTGGAGCTATTCTAATCCCTATTTACTTTTTATTGCTGGTTGTTCTATTCTTCCCTAAGTTAAAAATTATCCACTAAAAATTTGCTGGTTGTTCCAATCATTCCTAGTTTAAAAATCACCCATGCTTATCACTACTGTCGTCCTTGGATGTATATTAGCCCTTGTATTTAATTGATCTTGTACAATTGCCTGACGATGGAGTGGTGACCACTCCAAAATATAGCAGTATGTCGTTGTTAAAAATATTCGCTTGTTTACCTTTTATATTATCAGTATGGACCACTACTATTTATATATATATATATATATATATATATATTTATTTATTTATTGATATATATGTATATATATTTATATACATATATATCAATAAATAAATATATATATATATATATATTATATATATATATATATATATATATATATATATATATATATATATATATATATATATATATATATAAAAGAACCCGGGCCTACCGCTTTATATGCGGACAGTCTAATCCCTAGGCTATGGACGCTGATTGTATGTCCAGAGGTTCGAAACCGGTAAGGAAGGTCGTATCTACATATATTTTGCCTCCACGCTGTGCACAAAACCTGACAGTAAAAGTAAATAAAGACAAACATCAACTATTTTAGTGTAAGAGCACTTGTTTGCAGGATTCATGTATATCCCTAACACACAAGGCCCTACAACCTATCCAGGCAGTATGCATTCCAGAAAGACGGAATAGTCTATTATTTATTAGGTGTTGCTTTAACATGAAGAACTGTCTGAAAACTACGAATGCGTATATATGATATTACTTAGGTAAGCAATAGGGAGGGATTACAGCAGGATTGAAACTTTTACCTATTGACCTTTCACTTTCACCTATGGCGAACCAACTCATATTTGAGATGTTGTGTGTCAAGCGTAATTGTTAATCGCTTGATATCACCGTCTCTTTATCAAACAGTTGGTAAGTTCAAGTTTTAATGCTTTTGGTTCTTTCACTCATGTTCTACAGGAATACAACTTCCTTCAATCGTCCATGAAGCCGGTCTTGAAACATCTATGGATAATCGTCACTATTTGCATTCTACACGGTAGGACAAAATGTCAAGTACTTTGTTTTTGAATAGTAATAGTTAATTAAACCTGGAACTAATAGAGTTCAATAGGTTTCACCTTCACAATAAGTCTTGGAGATACATGTCGTATCTGTCTTAAACCTTGGTGTTTGAGAAAACCATGATATTTGTTTCGTGATCATTTCGGTTGAGGCACTTACGTATTATTGTGGTGTTAGTTTTTACATTTTATCGGTTAAATGAAGAAAGAATTATACTTTAACGTTTGCTTCAAATCGAATTTTGTAAGCCACAATGCAATATGTTTTACAATTATTAGATATGTCGTTTACATTTCAGTAAAGGATAAGTTTGGACTCGGTGCAAGACATGACTCGCTATTAATTAATTAAGAAGTTTGTGAATGCACACCTCTTTCAATTGCTCTGTTTTATTACATGTTGAAATGCAGGTTTACTAAAGAAGAGACAAAATGATGTTGTTTTAATACAGAGAATACTAATTGCTATTATAAATAAAAAATAAAACAAAACTGTTAGTAAACTGCTTATCCACTAAAGAGCCCGAGTAAGAGAATGTGTAAAAGTAAGTTTGCCTGACGTTTCGATCCTAGCAGGATCTTCTTCAGAGGCTAAATGATCGAAACGTCAGGCCAACTGACTATTACACATGCTATTTCTATCAAAAATAATCTATTTTGATGAGAAATACTATACTCTATTTATCTTAATTCCAAACACAACTGTTTTAGGTACTAAAAGTGCTTTGACAGACTGCACAAGTAACCAAAATGCACGAATCGGCAGTAGTTGGAAAATTGACTGCAGGCTACAAGGAGATTGGAGCGAAGTTAAATATTACCACGATAACCCAGTCGAAGGAAATTTACTAATTATGTCTAATCAAGGTAAGCCTTCAACATGTGTAAGAGTGAGTTATTCCCACGAGTATCTACCATTAATACACAATTATATAGTAAATATACATCTTTCGATACATTTTTACTTTTTTCATTTCAGCTTTCTTTCTTTTTGTGTGATTGCTTTATGATGATGGTGATAGTTTATAATGCCTAACAGGACTTCATTAACTCTTAAAAAGTGGTTAACTTGACAATGTATATTTTCAAGGAATAATTGATATCCCTTTGTATGAATGAAAAGGTAAAGGTAGAGGTAAAGGGAAAGGGGGGGGGCGTGGGCTGACACAAGTGAGAACAGTCAAGAGACAAAATGAGATTTAATGATTGAAATATATAAAACTAGGCAGGCAGTTTGAATTTGTCTAATGAATAACGAGATATTCATGGTTTGCCCTACACACAATATATCACAATTCATGTACATCAACACAGCGAGACCCAATTGTTCAACCCGTGATCTTACAATATACTGCTGACCTACAGTCTAAAAAAAAGGAAGGAAACGGCTGTTATTGTATATAGTGAGAAGCCACTTCAGAACATCCGTGAAAACCATCTTGCAAGAAAGTAAAAATCTTAATATAAACAATCAGTAACATTCCCTGCCCATATCCATGGAACAGTTGGAAATCTGACCCCGTGACCTCGAAGATGTATCAAAGACAATACTGCTTATCTATACTCTTACAGGAAGAGGAGACGGCTGTTAACATATATAGTCACATAAGAACATCCGTGAAAAAACATATTGCAAAGGAAGTAGTAATCCAAACATAAGCAATCAGTAACATTCCCTGCCCATATCCATATAATAGGTTTGTTCAGATATAATAAAAAGTTTGTGATTGCCAATATAAATGTTTATGAAGGTCATATAAAGTAGAATCTTTACATACATTATATGAACTTGATATGACTTTTATATGGATTCCCTTCATATCTTCCACATCAAACTTGAGATAATTCGAGTATGGGCCGGATATAAATCCTTATTAAACTATTAACACTTTTGGCCATACATAATATAAGTTTCATAAAGTTAACAAAGTAGAACCCTTATATAATTATATCAGACATTAATATAAGTTTATCTGGATTCTATATATATTGTCACAGTCTGTTGATTGCTTGTTATCGTCATCATTTTCATTCTCATTTAAACTCAAGTAAGGGGTGTTTTCCTTATTCAACTTATCGGAAACCTTTCGTACTGACCCTGGGCTCCCCCTTGCAAAGTCGGGTCTTGCTCGTTTAAATACATTGGCCGACCTCTACCCCGTCTCGTACCCCGATCTCGCCCTCTACCCCGGTACGAACCCAGTCCTACACTACGACAAAAACGAGCTATGTGACCCACTATGTGACCCACACGGCGCCCTCCCATGTTTTCGGATTCCGTTGGATCACGAACATCCTCAGGGGTGGCGTTAACCCTCTCACCAGCGCAGCAGTTCTTTCTTTATCCACTTTCTTGAGCCTACTTCATCGGCGTTCGACGTCCAAAATAAATGAATCCAGCGGTTCTCCGGGTTCCATCTTCCTGTCCCATAGTTGGTATCTTGCAGCCATTTTGGATAAATGGAACTGAAATGACTTTCAAATGATGTGTAGAGTAAATCTGGATCTTGTTTTGTTAAAGGTGATAAAGAATTTAGCCAGATGTTAGCACTTCCTACAAGCAACATATTCATTGCTTCGGCAATTTGCTCTCGAGGAAGTTGCGACAGCAATGTCCATGATTTAAATTTATTGAGCCATAGATACGGATCTTCACTTTGCTTACCATGAAAGGAGTCAGGGCGCAAATTTGACGCCATTTTAGAATTAACAGCGGCTCTCCTGCTTATGGGCGAATCAGGTGATTTTACGACACCTTTCTCAAGTTCGATGGCGGTTGTTAAATTGTCAAAAGATTTGGCTCTTGATCGCAAATTATAAGACATAACTGCTGATTTTTTGCAACGTATCAGTGCCCTGCACTTCCACCATTTGTGACGGGGCCGGTAATCAACAGACTGTGACAATTCAAATTCAAAGTTATATATTGGTTTGTCTTACCTATTTGTAAGAAAAGACGATGTTAAGTGTTAGCTTACATTTAATATATTTTTGTACTTGTATGTGTAAACAATTAAATTTAATGTTATATTTTTGTTTGTTTTTTAATGTTGGTGGTGGGCTTGGATTGGTACACTGTTGGATTTATTGTGAACTGTATTTTTGGTATTTTGGTATTTTGCTCAGTGGCATTCGCACTTTAGGTGGGCGGGTATTGTCACAGTCTGTTGATTGCTTGTTGTTTTGTGGTTCTTCCACCCGTGTTGCAGGGGGCGCTCTCCGACCGACTGCGCATGTCCGTGGGTGGCAACGTGTATTTGCATGGCCGAATTCCTGCACCTCGGGTGCCTATTGTGTTTGTTCATGCCTGGAGACTGTCCCCTTGTTGTTAGTCTAATTCGGTGTACGACCCTTACTATAGAGGGACATTCTTTACTTTGTTGGATTTTGGCGTGAGATTGAGTTGGGAGTGGAGAAGGCAGTTAAAAGGGAAAACGGAAAGAGAGAGGAGGAATAAACTGGTCACGAATTATTACTTATTACTTGTTACTGTTATTACTTTATCACGGTACATTTATGAATTTGCTTTATATGGTTCATATACAAATATCATGTTCAGTTTAAGGTTTTTATATAAAATTCCCGATGCAACAGCAATATGTAGGAAAATATAAGCTTGATATGTAGTAAATCTTACCAAGTTGTGCAGTACATGGGTCTGGTTTACAGTACTGTACATTACGATACCGAGTCATATAACTGGATGCATTGGAAATACAGTAACTCTCCTAAATGTACACACCGTGGCTGTAGGCCTACTATAATAATAATAAGCAAATATTTATAGAGCGCTTTATGCAAAGGCCTCAAAGCGCTTAAAACAAGTACACAAATATGCAAGACAAATCACTGTAAATTTTGGAATAAATGTGTTTTTAAGAGACGCTTAAAGCAGTCAACCGATGGTGCATTGCGAATTGAAAATGGTAGATTGTTCCAGAGATGAGGTGCAGCAGAGATGAAGGCTCTTTCGCCATAAAACTTTGTGTTTGGGGTATGGCTGGTGGCAAGAAGACACTTTGTAGACGAGCGAAGTTGGCGTTGAGGATGATACTGAGGAATTAAATTTGTAATGTAACCAGGGGCAAGGGAGTGTTGTGATTTGTACGTTAAGAGGAGGAGCTTATAAATTGACCGATGTTTTACTGGAAGCCACTGGAGTGATTGAAGCACTGGAGACATGTGATCATGACGCGATGAACATGATATTAACCGGGCAGCAGAATTCTGAACAGTTTGAAGTTTTTTCAGTGTAGAGTCAGGAAGGCCAAATAAAAGGGAGTTACAGTAGTCAAGCCTGGGCATTATCAAGGAACACACAAGTTTTGTAGTTATATCGTTGGTTAAAAACTTCCGTATCCGGCTGATCTTCCGTACGGCATTGTATGATGATTTGCAAACAGCATTGACCTGTTGTTTCATGCTTAGATGGGGATCCAGTACAACTCCTAGACTTTTGACGTGCGTGGACGGAGTGATGGTGGTATGATCAATTTTGACTGAAATAGATTTGATTGTTGTGGATTTAAATTGAGAGGTAGCATGGAGGATTTCAGTCTTTGAGTCATTGATAAAAAGATTGTTTGATATAGCCCATGATTTTACATCTGCAATACAGTTTTGGATTTTTTGAATAGCATCGGAACAATGATCAGGATGGAAAGATGTGAATAACTGAAAGTCATCAGCATAAATAACAGTTTGCATATTCGCTGAAATGATTAAATCATGCAATGGAGCTACATACAAGGTGTAAAGTAACGGCCCCAGAACTGAGCCTTGTGGGACTCCAGTTGCAAGCGTAACTTGCTTTGACAGATTTTGATCCACAATAACACATTGGGTACGGTTTGCTAAGTATGATTTCATCCAATACAATGGAACTCCATCAACACCATATCTTTCATGCAAACGTGTTAAAAGTGTTTGGTGATTAATTGTGTCGAAGGCGGATGAGAAATCCAACAGGACTAGTAATGCATCTTTACGCTCATCAAGGGCACAGAGAAGGTTATTCTGCACATAAAGTTGGGCAGTTTCTGTGCTGTAATTTGCTCGATATGCAGATTGCATTTTCGCATAGAGATCATTGTTTGAAAGATAGTCTTGAAACTGTTTGCAAGCAATACGTTCGATTAGCTTGGATAGATAAGGGAGGTTTGATATAGGTCTGTAATTTGTAAGATTATTAGCATCAAGCTTGGGTTTTTTAATATGAGGAATTATCACCGCTTGCTTCAGTGAGCATGGTAACTGACCTGAAGTTAATGAAAGATTAACAATTTTCGTGATGACTGGTAGTAAGTCTGAAATACACTCCTTGAAGACATATTTTGGCAAAGGATCCAAAAAACAAGAGGTAATTGGTGACGAGTTAATAACTTCTAAAACATCTTGTTCACTCACTTCTTTGAAAACAGTAAAAACTGACATTGATTTACATTGTTCCATCGGAATATTACCAGTCCCATAGTCAGGATAAGCATGTTGGAGAGAATTTACTTTTTGTTGAAAGAAATCAACATATCGATTGGCAAGATTCTCAGCGACATCATATTTTGGGAGGATATTATCCACTTCCGGTGAAGTTAGCTTATTTACAATATGAAACATATCCTTCTGGTTTGCGGAGGTAATCTGTTGTCGAAAATAACAGGACTTTGCGGAGATAAGCAAATCTTTGTAATGTTTACATTGAGTCATGTACAGCTGTTTGTGGACAATGAGACCGGAGTGTTTATATTTTCTTTCACATTTACGTTTCTCACGTTTTGCTAATCTGATGTCACTGCTGTACCATTTTGCCCTTGGGCGCACAATTACAGCCTTTCTTGTGACAGGTGCATGTTTATCTATAATTGTCCTAAGAACTGAGTCATATTGGTCCACAAGAGAGTCAAGAGAACTTTGCGGATTTAGCAGTAAAGATGAAGATCCAATGTCACAACGAAATTGGTCAAAATCAATGTTCTTTAGGTTGCGCCTTTGAGTGAATTTCCTGACAGGAGGTGGTCGGTCCATATTAATGAGGCAACTACAACTGAGTGGTCAGAAGTACATAAATGTTCATCATGCACACACGTACATTTAACAAGATCCGAGTCTTTATGTGAAATGATAAGATCAAGTGTATGTCCATTTCTGTGGGTTGGGCCAGAGACATGTTGCTGGAAATCAAAAGCTTGGAGTAAGTCATCAAAAGAAGCAAAGTTCTGATCTGATGGAACATCAACATGAATATTGAAATCCCCCATGATAATTAAGGGGGTTGTGGAAGTGGATACAATTTGAAGTGGAGATGAAAAATCATCGATGAACATTGCAAAAGTTAATTTATTTTTGTTGTTTGGGGGAGGCCTATATAGTCCGATCATGCGTATTGTTGATTTTGATGACGAAATGTTGAGATCGATGAACTCAAAAGAC
This sequence comes from Apostichopus japonicus, assembly GCF_037975245.1. Classification (NCBI taxonomy): domain Eukaryota; kingdom Metazoa; phylum Echinodermata; class Holothuroidea; order Aspidochirotida; family Stichopodidae; genus Apostichopus; species Apostichopus japonicus. The sequence continues at coordinate 11,561,247 of NC_092575.1, forward strand.
CTAAGATTGCCACTGTCATTTAATTTCACATCAAAACCCTTCCTGATCAAAAAGCCAACTCCTCCTCCCTTACCCTTATTTCGTGGGCAATGGTAAAAAGCAAAGTCTGGAAGTGAAGCGTGTAAGTCAGCTAAAATACAATCATCACTGTCATCTCCCTTTAACCATGTCTCTGTTATTGCCATCACATCCATGTGCTGGTAAATGATAAGGTCACATAATGAAATCACTTTGTTTTCAGCTTTTATTGAGCGAAAATTCCAAAGCCCGAAGTGCAAATTGCTTCTTTTTTTTAGATAAAGAAGCAAGTTCATAATGTTACTTCTAGTAGTAGTAGTAGTAGTAGTAGTAGTAGTAGTAGTAGTAGTAGTAGTAGTAGTACAGTGGGCCGTGGGCAAAGCTAATTCGTGAATACCGCACAATGCTGTACCCTATGGCTACACTCTGTTGTAATATGTTTGTGACATGCTTTAACTAGTTAATAAACAAGCATAAGAGCGAACAATTACTTATTCATTTGGGGGTTGTGCGTTGTTTTAAACTATGAGTCTTTTTGTTTTAAATTTAATAAAAAAAACTTTTGACAGGAAAGGTTAGATATGACATTCTGAGTATGAAATGTTCTGACTGGAGAATCTTTTTAACCTCTTTGACATTTTGGCTTGGTTTTTGTATGTCAGATATTATACGTCATCTCAATTCTACTCCACTTTCAAGATAACGAGCACAGATTTGGATTTGGGCGCGACATCGGTACCCTGGATATTGATGAAGATGGCGCCATGGTTATCAACAATGTTACAATAGATCATATATCTTTGTATACGTTGATATACACCGACAGAGACGGACATGATTATCAACATGAATTTATCATTATAGGTAATGTTAGTACCATTCATTTAAAGAGAACATTTTAACAGAAACATTTAATCTAATATTGAGAGAGCAAAATGTTTCTATTGTAATGACTTCACGGTTAGGTAAAGCAGCAAAGCAATCATATAAATAACGTTTGGAGAATCACAAAGAATGAATATCATAAAAAATATATATACTGAGAAAATACAAATACGAATTTGCTTATACTGATTTACACGTAAAAACAACTTCATTGAGCTAGGTGATGAACAGTTGTATGATCGCAGAAGAATATACCTTTGGAAATAATAGAGCATAAAATGTGATTTTACTGACTCAAACCAATCAGGTTACAGCTTACTCATCGTTTTTACTTTTTTCGCAGATTGTCCTGACATTACTGTTTACGCCCATCATGGATCCGACGCACTCATAAATTGTTACTTCCCTCAGTCGCAAAGGCTTTTTTGGTACGATTCAACTTCACGTAATGCTCGACCAATCGCAAGTCTTGAAGGAGGCCGGAAGGCGGGGTCAGGAGTCTCTGCTGGGAAATACGATATTACCAATACCGGTGGTCTGCTGACAAGGAATACTACTTTCAGCGACGAAAAAACATACCGTGCTATAGTTATCGTATCCAATATACATACATTAACAACAGATCAGGAAGTCGTTATTTATGGTAAGTCAGTGTTTTATATAAAGTTATGAGAATAACCCTAGCTGTAAACTGCCATTATTTTGACCTGCCATAGAAATTCGGTCCTGAGATAATACTGTACCTACCAAACTCAGTACCATAGTGTACCATGTAATCCAGTTTTCTAATAAAGAAAAAAAGTAAAAAGGCTTGTGTTGGAATGTATAAGTTATAGTTTTAATGTGTTGTTTGTAGCAGGATCTTCTTCAACGACAAACTGAATTGAAAACAGTTTCAATATGCATTCGAGTGAGATTCTGCCATTATCGACACTTCAGGTACCCTTACTTGTTTACGTAATCTGGTTTTCTAAGGGTTTCGTTTATTCTACAGCAAGCGTCGAAACAGCGGTATTGTCAGTAGATATTTGCGAGGGAAGAAACTTCTGTTTGGTGCAGCTGCAAGATCCGACATTTTTTATGTGTCGGGAAACAAATACAGGACCTCATACGTTACTGAGCTGGACAAGAAACACATCAAACGGTACACGATTAGTTAATACTTCTAAGTCCTTTGATGGAAACATGTACGAGGCATTCGTATCAACGAATGTAAATCTTAACTCGACAGATCGACTATATGTTTACATCTGTAACTCTATAATAGATATTCCAGCTAAGCCATTAAGACAAATAGTTGTAATGGTCGAAGATGAGAGTAAGAACTACATCACTAGTCTGTTGAAACCGACATATTATAGGGCATATGATGACGTGAGGTTACTCTGCACCAACGAGAATCCTTTGTTCATATTATGGAAAAGAAACCACGAAACTATTGGATACTACCACGAAGGCAAATCGGATGTACTGAAACCTGGTTACCAGCTTGATAAGGATGGATCGTTGCTCATTAACAAATTCTCATATACACATGAAGGTGAATATGTTTGTATCTACAACAATGGTAAAGTCGAGGAAGTACAGCAACATAATATCAAGACCGTTGGTGAGTGCCTTTATTCTTTCAAAGTATATTTACATTTTTGTATAATATACCCTTCTTGCGTTCTACGGATTATAAGCAAAACCTTTTGTTTCATGTTTCTTTCTCATATTGATTTCCGAATATGATCCTGGTTAACTTCCTTTCAGGGGCTCTTATCGGACGGGCCCAGTATGAGGAACAATGTCATTACTAATCGTTAATTGGTCTGCAACATGATATTAAGGTCTCAAAGTCACAGATAAATACCATTCATTAAAAATCCTTGCTTCATAGTAACTAATTACAGTGTCATATAGTATTGCTAAAGCTAGCTATATCATGACTAACAATCTCAAGATATAGAGGTAGATTGTCTTTCTAATGAAAAAACTTTATCTTCATCATGCTAATCAATCGGTAGGTAGAACGTTTGGAATATATATTGCTATCTTCATCGGCTTATCAAGCCGCAAGCTGACCGAAGTCAGTATCTAACATTCATATTTAACATCCATGATTATGAATTGACAATTGTCAACAACTCTGTAACTGGACAACATACATTAGGATAGGATGGATCGTTGCTCATTAACAAATTCTCATATATACATGAAGGTGAATATGTTTGTATATACAACAATGGTAAAGTCGAGGAAGTACAGCAACATAATATCAAGACCGTTGGTGAGTGCCTTATTCTTTCAAAGTCACTTAATGTTGTGTATAATATACCCTTCTTGCGTTCTACGGACTATAAGCAATACCTTTTGTTTCATGTTTCTTTCTCATATTGATTTCCGAATATGTTCCTGGTTTCAACTTCCTTTCCGGGGGCTCTTATTGGACGGGCCCAGTATGAGGTACAACGTCATAACTAATCGTTAATTGGTCTGCAACATGATATTAAGGTCTCAAAGTCACAGATAAATACCATTCATTAAAAATCCTTGCTTCATAGTAACTAATTACAGTGTCATATAGTATTGCTAAAGCTAGCTATATCATGACTAACAATCTCAAGATATAGAGGTAGATTGTCTTTCTAATGAAAAAAACTTTATCTTCATCATGCTAATCAATCGGTAGGTAGAACGTTTGGAATATATATTGCTATCTTCATCGGCTTATCAAGCCGCAAGCTGACCGAAGTCAGAACCTAACATTCATATTTAACATCCATGATTATGAATTGTCAACAACTCTGTAACTGGACAACATACATTAGGATAAGGATGGATCGTTGCTCATTATCAAATTCTCATATACACATGAAGGTGAATATGTTTGTATCTACAACAATGGTAAAGTCGAGGAAGTACAGCAACATAATATCAAGAACGTTGGTGAGTGCCCTTATTCTTTCAAAGTATCTTGAATTTGTTGTATAATATATACTACTTGCGTTCTGCCGACTATAAGCAATACCTTTTGTTTCATGTTTCTTTCTCATATTGATTTCCGAATATGATCCTGGTTTAACTCCCTTTCAGGGGGCTCTTATCGGACGGCCCCAATATGAGGTACAACGTCATAACAAATCGTTAATTGGTCTGCAACATGATATTAAGGTCTCAAAGTCACTGATAAATACCATTCATTAAAAATCCTTGCTTCATATTAACTAATTACAGTGTCATAGTATTGCTAAAGCTAGCTATATCATGACTAACAATCTCAAGATATAGAGGTATATTGTCTTTCTAATGAACAAAACTTTATCTTTATCATGCTAATCAATCGGTAGGTAGAACGCTTGGAATATATATTGCAATCTTCGTCGTATCCGTAGTAATAATAAAAAAATAATAATCTGAAAATATTAAAAACTATACCGTTCATAATTTTCTCTTCTTATTTCTTTGTTCATTAGTTACACCAATCAACCCTACACCTTCTATCGTTGGGTGCTCAGAGCCATTGGATTGCGCATTTAATGTAACAAGCAGTGGATATCTGACATGTTTAATAGAGGGCGTTCTTCCAATCGTGCTTCCGAAATGGATCCACGATGAATATATTTCTTCCAGAATTACTTTCAGTCGACCACAACTAATAGTGAGAAATGCTGGGTCTCTGTTTAACATATACTTGACTACTTACTACGAAATAACGACTGACCAGGTTTATGAAAGTGAGACAGACGAAGACTGGCAGGCTTATGACGTCACAGCGTCCTGCTCTGTGAACTACGAGGTTATTGGGCAACACAAGACAGACGTTACGCTGCATCTCCAGAAACGTACTTCAGGTGACTTCATACAATGTATAGGCTTCATGAGGAGATAAACTGTTACTGTATGATGATGATAAAGGAGCTGTCAATTGAAATTAGACCACCCCATTGGAGCTTATTGAAACATTCTTTTTCTGGGTAGTGATCTTCAAGTAACAATATATGGAAGGGAGAGGACTTATTTTTCAGCAGTTGGTTTTAAGTGTAGGGCGAAGGTGGAGAGGGGGATATTTGGGGAGGGGGACTGTGGGGAGGGGGACATTAAAGGAGAAGCCAATTCCCCATCCCATGCAGACTGATGTGATAAATATGCTTGTGATGAATAACTCACACCACATTAATAAAAACATATCGAGCTTCATAATATGACATAAAGATAAACCAAAACTATAACGTAAAAGACCCCTCGTGGCACCACCTTTTGGTTCCGAAATTACCGAATTTAATTATTTCAGAAAACCTAATACGATGTATTAAGATACGGACAGTTACATATGGAGAGCAAAATGGTACATTACCACAACCGTGACGTTAGGATTTTCTTTGCATTCAGAATAGTTACAGGCGACTCAATGAAGTTAAAACTCACAAATCATGCGTTAGAATATAAGTTTATGCGGATTAGCATTTATTTCAGCTTAGGTTTAATTTTCAGCTACTAAGTGTGTATCAATCGTATTCGTCATACATAATATCTATCTTTTCGATTTGTTTCTTGCAGCTGTAACAGAGGATAGGATAAGGAAGAGGTTTGGAGGTAAGTTTAAACATGCTGATAATTTTGCTATATTTCATATATTAACATCGAAAATGAAATTTTATGTGATATTTATAAGTACAAGTTTACCTTACTACGATTCTTGTTACAGTGTGACTCAAGTGTTTCCTTTCCTGGTAATGTCATATTGATGAGTATATCTAGAAACTGATTTTCGTGGGTCATTGGGTATACCTTCATTTCTGGTAAATATAAATAGCAGACAACATTGATGCTATAGTAGATGCTTACATACATTATCGTTTTTTTTTCAGCAAATAATAACTGGCTGTGCGTTATCCCAGTCACTGTATTGTCTGTCATTATGATTATTATTTTTGGCTTTTCAAAATGGCGAAATGGCAAAGCAGGAAATGGGACCTGTGTCAGCAAGAAAACATCTGGTGCCGAGAATAATTATAAGAACAACGGTGAAGACAACCCAGCCATGACAATTGACGTTTAAGAGAAAGAGAACTATAAAGAACGGCATGGGTTCATTTGTCACTTTTTAGAAACATGTCTTTTGTGATAACATACATGGAGAACGCATGCAATACTTTATCATTTAATTTTTTTTTCACTAAATGCAGTTAGTAAGAAGTACTGATTGTGGCACCTCTTGATGAAGTCAATATGTTTTGTAACTGATTATATGGGGGGGGGGGTATAGGAAGCTTCCAAAAGTGGGGGCACAACATCAGAGGGGCGCTTACTTATTCCACAACCACCACTTGTTATGCTATAAGCCTATACACACCGGCCATATCAGGTTAAATATATATATGATGTGTTAGTATCTATCAACACTATTATGGTGCACGTGAATAATTAAAATAGAATATTAAAATTAACAAGGCTTAAGATATCCAAAAGACAGTTCTTCATCAAAGGGGCATATTTTATTTGCCAGTAGGGTACATTTGCTACTTTGGAAAAAAGTGGGGGCATGTGCCCCCCCCCCCACCGGCTCCTACCCCCTGCATGTATAATAAATCGTGTAAACTATGCCATGTTATAACTTAAGTATGTATATATATATATATATATATATATATATATATATATATATATATATATGTTGTGGTATCTACTCAACATAAACGGTTATGAAATCAATAACCGAATGTGTAGTTTAAATATAAACTTGTTAATTTGCCTTGGTCGTTTTTCCCATTTCATTTGAATTAAGAGAGGGTGTAATTGGGACTTATCTAGCGACATACTTTCATTGTATTAAATTTTGTACTTTACATTCCACTGCCGACGGACATTCCAACGATACCGAAAATTATAATATATATTTCTAACAAAGTACTCTTTATTTGTCAATATGAGTCATACCTTATTTCTCTGCTTTTGTCTAGTAATATTTATTTTGGAGTATACGTGGATTTTCTTTATAATATATATATAGAGAGAGAAAGAAGGAGAGAGAGAGAGAATTAAAAAGGGTTTCCCCCTTTTGACACGATGACGTCATATATTGTAAAGATGGCAGCCTCCTTGAGATGATATTTGATTCATAATATCTCCAAAGGATATGAAGAATTTTTCCAGCTATTTGGGAAGTTTTTTATAACAAGTATATCTATCATTCTAGATAAGTTTGACTTGTTGGTTTGTTTCTCCTTTAAGTATGTCGTACGCTGATCAGTGGTTAGATTATAAACCTAGATGGTCGAAAACACAGACCTTTAGGTCAGCCATTTAGAATTACCACAAACGTCAGAATGGATACACCTCGTGTGAGTCCTTAACTAATTCCGCTGTCCCGTCCATATATTGGTACCTATCGTACTGACGTATGAGATAACTTCCGTCCTTGAGCCATATGATCTATACTCTCTTCGGGCTGCCTCTTGCCCCTGAGAGATATATATTGTACCTATATTACTGCCCTTGAGCTTCCTACTGTATCTGAGCCCCTGAGATATATATTGCACCTAAATTACTGCCCCTGGGCTACCTACTGTCTCTGAGCTACCTACAGTGCCCATGAGATATCTAATAACACCTTAACTACTGACCTTGAGGTACTTACCGCCCCTTAGCTGCCTACTTTCTCTGAGCTACCTAGTGCCCCTGAGATATCTAGTTACACCCAAATTACTGCCCTTGAGGTACTAACTGCCTTGAGCTGCCTACTGTCTCTGAGCTACCTAGTGCCCATATCTAATTACACCTAAATTACTGCCCTTCAGTTATTTACTGCCCAGAGCTGCCTACTGTCTCTGAGCTACCTAGTGCTCCTGATATATCTAGTTACACCCAAAGTACTGCCCTTGAGGTACTAACTGCCTTGAGCTGCCTACTGTCTCTGAGCTACCTAGTGCCCATATCTAATTACACCTAAATTACTGCCCTTGAGTTATTTACTGCCTTGAGCTGCCTACTGTCTCTGAGCTACCTAGTGCCCCTGAGATATCTAATCACACCTAAATTACTGCCCTTGAGTTACTTCCTGCCTCTGAGCTGCCTACTGTCCATGAGCTACCTAGTGCCCATAACTAATTACACCTAAATTACTGACCGTGAGGTACTAACTGCCTTGAGCTTCCTACTGTCTCTGAGCTACCTAATGCCCGTGAGATAAATTACTGCCCTTGAGTTACTTACTGCCCCTATGCTTCCTACTGTCTCTGAGCTACCTATAGTGCCCCTGGCATATATATTGCACCTAAATTACTGCCCCTGGGCTACCCGCTGTCCCCGAGCTATCACAATTTCCTGAGCTTCCTGTATTGTCCCATCGGTCCCTGGATTACCCACTGGTTCTTAGCTACACTACGCCCGTCCACTATCTACCTGAATACAATGGTGATTTCAAAGCTGAGGGCCGAGGACCTTCTTCCGTCTTCTCTTCTGTTAGCAATTTCTGTCTGGAACGTATAGGTGCCCTGACTTAAAGACTTGTATGTTTAGATCCTCCTGCAAGCAGGAACGCGCGAAGAAGCCATCACTGGCTTATCAAAGCCGTAAGCTGACCCAAGTCAGTCTCTTACATTCATATTTAACGTCCATGATTATGAATTTTCAACAACTCTGTTGGACGACACACATTAATCTTGGAGTGACTCGAACCGGGGACCTTATGATTGGAAGGCACCGGCGTTAACCACTGAGCTAACACTCCACTGTTTTAGATATATACTTCTTAATACTTAGATATAGACTTAGATATAGATTTCTTAGATGTATATAATGACCTCTTAAAATGCTGAGGTTATGGGTCTTTTTGAAAGATCCATACATCCAGAGAATAAAGATGAAACATAGGGCCCGTGTGTAGCTCTATGACTGTAATCTGATTCGATCACCACCCGTCTCAACTCCACCGCCCTGACCTAGTCTTCGACTGTCGTGTAGACCCGGGGTCTTACAACTAAACCCCGCACACTGACCGACTGATCAGCGGACACCACGGACGACTGTTTACTGTTACCGACCAGTATCTGTTGAGGTCACATGCACATTTTACTACCTCGTGATTGGTTATATTTGATAAGACTGCAGTTGAAGTCGTGAATCGTCGCATACTGTCCGACTGCCAGTCGCGAATAGGCTATATGTTCAGTTTTTCTCGACTGAAGCCGTCGCAACATAAAACTGCCGAAATATTGATCAATCGTAGTCTTAGCACACGCACAATGCTAGAGTGTCCATGATTTTCAACGTAACGACAGTCAAGTTACGTCGGTTCGTGATCAGTCGTTATAGCGCCATCACCAAATCTTGGGTATATGCGCCAATTATGCAAAGCTACAGGCCCTTGGTAACAGCAACTAATGAATCGCCTCGTATTAGCAAAGTAGCAGAACATGTGACCCAAACCCAGATAAAGATTATTGTCTTATATCATTTTCAGAAGCTAGCTCAGTCACTATTTATTAAAGGCAGACATCGAAAAGTTTTCAATCAAAAAAAAAAGTTATTAAATTAAAAATTAAAGCACAAAGTGATCGTACATCGCACGGGATGAACACATGGTAGTTTGTTCCCAATATTGTTAAAATTTATAATTACAAATATATTACAAAGGTCAAGTGTCTACCATCAAGAGAATCCTTCCAGCTTATTTCAGTCGATCGTTAACTATTCCGATCTTGGAAAAAGGCAAGTTAAAAAAAAAAATCGTATTACACAAAATCAGATCAAAGTATGTTGGGTATAGCATTTCCCTTGGGTATCATTGTTGATGTATTTTCTAGTTTGACTATTATTATACCAACAGGAAAACATTCTCGAACATTCCCGAAATCGTGCAATGTCTAACCAAAGCCATAGGGACAGGTCGTTGTAGTAATTTTAATGTTATCTAGACGTTTACGGGGGGGGGGGGGGCGTTGTTGCATGTACACTTTCAGCGATGATTGGCCAATTTCTGATACACATTCGTAGGATCTCCGTCTAAGCAGGGAGTTTCCATAACAACTCCCTGGTCTAAGACATGCTCGACTTTGACGATGATACGTGCTTCACCCCCTCCAAGTTTACGCAAATGCACCAACACACCAAAGGAAAGTTTCCACATAAGACATACAGAATAGGTGAGTATTCTTTCTATTTATTTATTAATTTATTTTTTTGTCCATCGATTTGGTCGTTTGACGTCAGACTTATACATGTATATAGGATGCAGTTTGTCAATGAAAAGTATGTTAAGTAAATATATAAAGACAGTAGCGTCAGGTATTCCGTTAGCAGTGTATGTAGTGAACTAAACCAGACGCATTCCATTAATAAGTTACAATACAAAATACTTCAGCACTCCACCAACCGCATCCCTTCCCCGACTAGGTATTAGTGATGTGCGCCATTCGAGCGACAAAGGGCTATTCACTCTTCTCGCCCAGAATGAGACATTCTCGATAATGAAAATAATTATGTACATAACTAGCAAGGTGTGTTACAGGGATTCAGTGACTGATCTAAAGTGACGTAACTAGCAGGGTGTGTTACAGGGATTCCTTGATTAACCTAAAGTAACGTAATTAGCAGGGTGTGTTAGAGGGATTCAGTGATTAACATTGAAGTAACTTAAATAGCAGGGTGTGTTACAGGGATTCCGTAATTAACCCTAAAGTAACGTAATTAGCAGGGTGTGTTACAGGGATTCAGTGATTAACCTTGAAGTACCTTTACTAGCAGGGTGTGTTACAGGGATTCAGTTGTTGAGTTTGCTCGCATGTGTTCGCTTGCAATTGCTTTCGCATTCGGTACTGATATCTCCATATATCTCTGTATTGTAGCAGAGTAGGGCCACACCATATATTTCGGGCGGGGGTTTCCATCCCCTTCCCCAGAAAGAAACATGCCTCTAGAATTCAACCCCTTTATTGACTTCAAAAGAGAGCCATTCGTTATATTTGTAATACGGATTACCTCCAGCATACAGCACCCTTGTTTACTACTCTTAACGCTCTCAGTATCTATGACATAAATCGTTACTATGTTGGTATTTTTATTTTCAATTGGTTACATGATAATGCTCCGTCGACTTTTCGCAACTATTTTCAGTAAAGTAACGATCCCTATCCTAACCGTGCGCCAAATCAATTTACTGTTCCTTACTTTAGACTTAGGTCTTCACAACTTGGTATTCGTTATGTCGGCGTAAAACTTTGGAATTCCCTCCCTACTACTATTACTGGTTGTAAAACTTTGAACACCTTCAAAAAACGTCTTAAGGAGTATCTGATATCAAACTATCATTGATTTTGTATTTCCTTTCTTTGCCATCTTTGTTCTGTTTTCTCCGTATATACTTAAGCTTCCATTCTATATTTTATTTGTAAAGGGGTGTCAACGTAAACAAGCTCTGCAGAGCGTCTTGTTGGCACTCCTCAATCTCTTGTTCTCTTGTAGATTTACCCACGTCTATTGTCAAAATTGCATACTTTAATACAAGAGATTGAAATAAAGTCTTATGAATTGAACAATCAGCTTAAAACTCAACCCCCCCCCCCCAACACACACCGGCAGACGGAATATTATAAATTATACAGTACAAATATATACAACATACGTATGCGGCACAACTTAAACAGTTGTAAAGCTTCAATATATAGTACCATTTTGCATCCTAGACACCCTCTCCTTGGAACCACTCCCCTTTACGATATATCACCTACAACCCCCTACCCCCGTTCACGGACGTTTTCTCTCGCAATAAGGTTAGTATTATCCAGTTAGCATTATAGGATTCATTTTAGATACATAAAAATACAAATTTGGATGGTCGTTTTCGGTATTCTGATTGCTACTGGATATATTTATACTGAATAGAAGACATTTATGGGGGGGGGGGGTTCTCTGTGGAGGTCAAAACTGACTTGACAAAAAATATACTGAGGATAAACGTATCAATAGATTTGATGCACATGCCAGCAGTATGTGTTCTTTTAAGACAAATTTAATAAATATTACATTATTATATTAAAATAGAGTTAGTAAGTTGACGGAGTTCATAATCTTATTTGAAGTTTTAAGGAAGGTAGCAAATCGTGAAACTAATAACGATTTAACAAGCATATCAGATATTGTGATTGAACGCTTTACTTGTTTTACTCAGTTGTATTTCTAATCTTCTAACGTTCAATTCCGTTAATTGTCAAACATTTTCTTTTTATAAAATGTCTGGCAATTAACGGAATTGGACGTGGTGGTACTATTCAGAAAAGTCACTATAGAAAGAACCTGGCCACGAAAAACCAAACAACAAAACGACTGATCCGCTCTCAACCCCAGTCCCCTTGCATCGAGACTGTGACTCTGTGATCATCGTAAGGTGTGTATAACCATTCGCCTCGAAAGGGAACAGATATTACACATGATCTTAGCCAAAAGGCCGAGAAGCGTTGGTTTTGGCATACGCTAGCAGACTTAAGAAGAAGAGAGAAACCGACTTAAGGAAAGTTTGGAATTTAGTGACTCGTTTACTAGTTGGAGGTACTTTCAATTCTTCCTTTCATGTCTGTAGTATCTATCAGAATTATATTTTACTTCCGTTATCGTCTGATCTTTGATCTCATATTTTAAAGTATACGTGTTATCGTCAGGTCGTTTTAGATATAATTGGAATGTTGGAGTGTTGATGTTGACTTTGAGAAATAAGGTACATTCTCTGGTAATTGTTTGTAACAATCTGTCTAGATGTAAACATTACTTCCGTAGAGCTTTGAATGGGTTTGCGTCGACTATATTTCAAACTATTCCTGAAATGCAAGCTATAAACTTAATGGATTGTCACTTAACTAGTGTAACCACCCGACATTTGTAACTGATTGTTTATTAGCATACTTAAATGAAGAGATGACAAATTATGTTTAGACTATAGAAATGGTTTGGTTCAGTTCCTACGGATCATTCGTGTTTTAAGTGAGAAACCCCCCTCTGTTCGCTTTGCAAAATTATGATCCACACCACAATTCTATGCAACTATCACAAGTATGCATTATGACGTATCATAGCAGCGTTTGGTGACATGCACCTCGTAAAGTCTTCTTTCGAGAGCAAGGTGAAGACACATTTCCCACAGAAGCGAGTCTAAAGAGCTACTGTAGATCAGGGAATCCAAATTGATAATAACGATTGCCAGATAGAAAAACACAAATTGATTGGAGCAAAGTGCCAGAGCGAACCAGAATCTCAGAATACCTAGAATGGACAATGTTTCGTTTCGTTTATTTCAATTTCAATTCTTACATACATACATACATACACACATACAATACATTCATACATACATTCATACATACATACATACATACATACATACATACATACATACATACATACATACATACATACATACATACATACATACATACATACATACATACATACATACATACATACATACATACATACATACATACATACATACATACATACATACATACATACATACATACATACATACATACATACATACATACATACATACATACATACATACACGCATACATACACGCACACATACACGCTTACACCCACGCATACATACATACACCCATACATACATACACACATACACACACCCTCCGCCTGCATTAGTGCATAGGTTACGATTATCATCGAAACCAACAAGGGAGTGAGAGGAGAGAGCTGAGAGGTGGAGAGAGAGAGAGAGAAAGAGGTGGAGGCAACTACATGGCCACGTGGTCCGTTTGATCCAGAAAATGCGCTGACGAGCATCAGTGGAGAGAGCTGCTACAAATAATTTTCTTCCTCTAAATGTCTTACTTGTAGTCTGTGACTACATAAAATTTCAAAAACGACCCATAAAAAAGGGTTTACATCAATCGGCGCTGTTCCTCTTAGAACTGTGATGCAATGTTGCCATATAAACATGTAATTGCCATTTTGAGAAAGTACATATAAACTTAAAGAAACATAATTTTGAAGAACAAATGGTATTTTCTTTATGATTTCAATATATATTTTCCACTAATATGGCTTACCAAAACATGAAATCAAAATTGAGCAAAATAATAGCGTGACAAAGATAAAACGTTATTAGTGCAAACTTTATACTTAGTCGGCAATTTCTATATTTCAAGATAGACCACACTTGATAGGAATTGAAAAAAAGAAGGGCTGGTGTGTGATAAAAAGAAATCCCTTACTAATCTGGATTGCAGGTCATTGTAGTCTGTCAACAGTCAAACTTCATATTAAACAATGAGTCTGAAAGGAAACACAAATCCAATCAATATTATTAGTGTGTGTGATAAAGATGTCAAGAAATACTTCCCCAAACATCTAAGAACAATCGAATTCCATTTGGGAGATATCACACATTTAATGTTTCTTTACACTTAAGGACTAAGACTTGATTAAGTCTAAATATGACATCATGGAGCCAAGTTTGTTATAACTTAGTATGCTTTCTTACTTTATTGAAATGCTTGTTTCCGGAAATGGAGATGGTTATGCAAATACTGATGCTCAAATATCCAATCTCTTAACATGACATTATGTTGGCATTGGCTTCAGTGTAAACACTGTTAACATTTTACCTTGAAAATAAGATAAGAAACAGGAGCGTTAGCTCAGAGGTTAACGCCGGTGCCTTTCAATCATAAGGTCCCGAGTTCGAGTCACTCCAAGATTAATGTATGTCGTCCAGTTACAGAGTTGTTGACAATTGACATTCATAACCATGTATGTTAATTATGAATCTAAGAGACTGACTTCGTTCAGCCTGCGGCTTTGATAAGCCAATTATGACTTCCTCGCGAGTTCCTGCTTGCAGGAGGATCTAAAATACATACACTTATACATACATACACACATACATACACGCACACACACAGACAGATCCGCCTGCAAGACTACAAAGGTTAAGTAAAGGAAAAAATTTAGAAAAAATTTAAATTTAGGAAACTGAGAATATACACTTTCGATACAGTATTGTGTTCATACGGTAGCTTAAAGTGCCATCAAGAAAAACGTTGCCTCATTAGTTGACCGTTTTCTGTAAATTGTTTAGATTACAAGATAATATCTTATCAAAAATCAGATAAATGTTGAATTGCTCCGTTGCATTAACTGAGTAATTAAACATTTTTCTGCAAAATGTTTAAATGACAACTTATCAGAAGATGGGACAAATTTTTCTTATGTTGATGGCACTTTTAAGCTTCCGTACTTAATAAGTGCTTAATTAGTCTTCAACCTTCTATAAGAGACGAGTAACATAACAATTCTGCCCCTTGGAAGAAAGTGAGGGAGAAACTATCAAGTACGCTGCCGTCCGATGATACTCTATGCGTAAGATTTTTTCAATGATTGTTTTTTATTCATATATTTTTTTAGTAACGTCTCTGGAACGCTATGCTGTAAGGTACCATTTACATCTACTATGATATGTAGTGAACAACTGTATCATTTATGTATATATATATATATATATATATATATATATATATATATATATATATATATATATATATATATATATATATATATATATTATATATATAAAATATATATATATATATAATATATATATATATATAAAATATATATATACATAATATATATGTACATAATATATATATATATATATATATATATATATATATATATATATATATTTATCATATTACTAAGGTAAGCAACAGGGAGGGAACACATCAGGATCGTAAACGTTTACATCGCCTATTGCGAACCAACTCATTTTTGAGATGTTGTGAGTCAAGCGTAATTGTTAATCGCTCGAAATCACCGTCTCTTTATTAAACAGTAGGTAAGTCCAAGTTTAAATGATTTTGGTTCTTTCACTCATGTTCTACAGGATTACAACTTCCTTCAATCGTCCATGATGCCGGTCTTAAAACATCTATGGTTAATCGTCACTATGTGCATTCTACACGGTGGGACAAAGAGGGAAGTTCTCTTTTTTTGAATAGTAATAGTTAACTAAACCTGGAACTAATAGAGTTCAACAGGTTTTACCTTCACTATAAGTATTGGAGATACATGTCGTATCTGCCTTTAACCTTGGTGTTTGAGTAAATCATGATTTTTGTTTCGTAATCATTTCGGTTGAGGCAAGTATCTATTATTGCAATGTTAGTTTTTACATTTTATCGGTTAAATGGTTATACAAATTATACTTCAACGTTTGCTTCAAATCGAATTTTGTAAGCCACAATGCAATATGTTTTAAAATTATTAGATGAGCCGTTTACATATCATTTAGCTTTGACCAGTGCAAGACAAAACATGTAATTTAGCCTCTGCAGAAGATCCTGCTAGGATCGAAACGTCAGGCCAATTTACTTTTACACATGCTATTTCTATCAAAAATAATCTATTTTGATGATAAATACTATACTCTATTTTATCTTAATTCCAAACACAACCGTTTTAGGTACTGAAAGTGTTTTGACAGACTGTACAAGTCACCAAAATGCACGAATCGGCAGTAGTTGGAAAATTGACTGCAGGCTACAAGGAGGTTGGAGCGAAGTTAAATATTACCACGATAACCCAGTCGAAGGAAATTTACTAATCATGTCTAATCAAGGTAAGCCTTCAACATGTGTACGAGTGAGTTATTTCCACGAGTATTAACCATTAATACACAATTATATATAATTATACATTATTCGATACATTTTTACTTTTTCAATTCAGCTTTCTATTTGTATGATTGCATTATCGTGATAGTTTATAATGCCTAATAGGAGTTCATTAAATCTTTAAAAGTGTTTAACTTGACAATGTATATTTTTCAAAGAATAATTGATATCCCTCTGTATGGATGTATAGGTAAGGTAAAGGGAAAAGGAAAGGCGTGCGTTGACACAAGTGAGAACAATCAAGAGACAAATCGAGGCAATTAAATGATTGAAATATATCAAACTAGGCAGGCAGTTTACATTTGTCTAGTGAATAACGGTGATTTATCAGGTTTGCCTTACACACAATATATCACAGTTCGTGTACTACCACACAGCGAGATCAATTGATCAAAACGTGATCGTGGAATACTGCTAACCTACTCAAGGAAGGAAACGGCTGTTTATATATAGTGAGATGCCTCATCAGCACATCCTTTAGTGAAATATAACAAAAACCTCAGGAATTAATAATCCACACATAGGCTATCAGTAACATTCCACGTCCATATCCTTATAATAGGTGTTGTAAGATATAATAATAAAGTTTGTGATTTCCAATATAAATGTTTATAAAGGTGATATAAAGTAGAATCTTTACATACATTATATGAACTTGATATGACTTTTATATGGATTCCCTTCATATCTTCCACATCAAACTTAAGATAATTCGTATATGGGCCAGATATAAAATCCAACATATAAAAATATTAAAACATTTTTGGCCATACGTAATATAAAGTTTTATATAAAGTTTAGTCCATATAAAGTTTCATAAAGTAAACAAAGTAGAACCCTTATATACAGGGGCGTCAATCCGATTTGAAACGTGGGGGGGGGGGACGTAATCGATTCGAGTATTCCGGCCGTAAGTACTATCTAAGCGGAGCGCAACCATCGGTTAGCGCGCAGCGTACCAAGAAAATTTCAGATTTCAATACCTGCCAGATCTCTCGAGATGGCACTTGCCAGGCTGGATAACAGCCATCTAGTTGCGTGATTTCGGGAGAAAATTACATATTCGTCACTCAGGAAATCTGCAATAAAGTTCATGCGACCTTCATTTTTGGTGGATTATTTCTTTTATTAGTGAATCAAATTGACATGAACATTAGAACCCAGTGCAAGTTGACAAATGATGCGGCGAACTGGAACCCCCAGCCCTATTTTGCCCTATGTTTCAGGGAAGAATACCCCTCATTTGTTCAAACCCATGACAACTAACAATCTGTGAATAAATTTTCTTCGAAATGAGCACATTATATTGCACCAAGTCGGTCAAGGAATGAACCCAGGACCTCAGATATAGGCCTATAGCAGGGGTGGGTCAAATTTTAGGAGTGAACGATTGACAGGACCGCACCTAACCAACGACCTGCTGTTGATTTCAAACCTTTGATTCCGAAGACGTTCAAGCAATAGGTGTGTGTACTAATCTGTATTCACAAAAAACATAATGTCAAGTTCAGTACAGTCCAGTTGATAATTAATGGTGATAATAAACCTACCTGACAGCATCATTAGTGCAGATAAATTCTAAGCAGCTAGTTCGTTTTTTGTGATGATGTAAAATAGATTGATTTTTCTCTTTTTCTTGAGACATCTCACGGGCCGCCAAAAAACACTGGCGGGCCACATGTCCGGGCCGTAAGCTGCCCACCCCTGGCCTATAGGAACAATGTCCCAAAATATCCTTGGACATATAGGCGAAGGAAGCTATCCGCCGCGACTGCATGTGAGTTTCTCGACTTGCTGTCCTGGGAGTCATACCACAATATGGTGCATATCCCTATACGCCATTATTAATAATTTAATAATATAACATATATGGTATGCACATTGAACGAAAAATTTGGTTTTTATTTTTCGGGAAAGTCGTTACAACCCCCCCCCCCCCCCCTCCCCCCCCCCAAATCAGATTGGGCTCATACGCCTATGACGGTAGTTCTATTTGTTTTTGGAGTATTCCAAATAATACGTTTTGTACGGTGGAGTATTAGAATCGTGAGATACAATTTCACAAAGTGGCAAGGAAAACTGGTAAATATGACAATTTTGACCGAAATTTTTCAATTTTTAGGTCATGCACAATCACAGGAATAAATGAATAGGCCTAGATAAACTTAAGTGCGACAGTCGGAAATTCCGACTGTCGGCGCACTCCAATTTTCCAACTATCGTCAGTTTAACATAGTTTGGGGTGAGACACCCCCACCCCCCCCCCCCTCTAGCGACGTCCCTGCGTGTACCCAGTGTTCTCACTGTGGAGTAAACTCCGGTATCACTCAACAACAAGGTAACATGGGATGCGCTGCCATGGAAATGCTCCTCATTTCATTTCCCCAATGTAAGGGAACGGACACCGTCTTTGAAATACCATCCACAACTAAACAACAACTATGTACAAGCTTTGGCTGTAGCTATGAAGTGCTGTCCCTTGTGATAATGACGGAGCGCACTAGTTTTCTACTAGAATCGCCCAAAGATGCAGCGTCTGTAATCCGAGGAACCAACGAACTTCTCTGTTAACTCCTCAAACTTCAACTGGGCTAGACGTTCGCAATAAATATAGCACACCATCACATGGTTCAGCCTATGTTGAATCATGGTGCTCCGTAGCCATGCGCCTCGAAGCACTAAAGGATCTCGGCTTCCGTCGAACTGGCGGAGGAGACGAGGAGCAACCGCAAGAGAACTTCGACTTCACCAAACATAGCCCGTACCGCTGGATTCATCGACTTGAATATTTGTCTATACCCTTCAACCGACGATGACTGGAACTGGCCTCGAAAGAAAGGCAGACTAAGCTTAAGATTGTCGGAGAGCTCAGGGTACCAACTCACGAGATCTGGGTGGAATTCTCCATTCAGCAATATTGAGGGATATTCGATGATATGAATCCTGAGATGTGTAAGCCCTAACCAAATAGAGCCACGACACCACTCTTTTGCCAAATGTGTGGGGGCATTTGATAGTGTGTCCCCCACTCATCAGAATGTCGGGGACATGTCCCCGCCGATGACGCCCATGCTTATATCTATATATATATATATATATATATATATATATATATATATATATATATATATATATATATATATATATATATATATATATATATATATATATATATATATATATATATATAGATGGCTTTAGGTGGATTATATATATTGTCCACATGAAAAATGCATGAATTTGCTTTGTATGGTTCATATACAAATATCAAATTCAGTTTAATGTTTATATAAAATTCCCGATGCAACAGCAATATATAGAAAAATATTACCTTTATATGTATTATACCTTAGCAAGTTGTGCAGAACATGGGTCTGGTTTACAGTGCAGTACATTACGATACCGAGATATATAACTGGATGCATTGGAAATACAGTAACTCTCCTAAATGTACACACCGTGGCTGTAGGCCTACTTATGTTACTGCTAGTAGTGCAGTGGGCTGTGGGCTAAGCTAAGTCGTGAATACCGCACCATGCTGTACTCTATGGCTACACTCATTTGTAATATGTTTGTGACATGTTTTAACTAGTTAATAAACAAGCATAAGAGCGAACAATTACTTATTCATTTGGGGATTGTGGGTTGTTTTGAAACTATGAGTCTTTTTGTTTTAAATTTAATATAAAAAACTTTTGAAAGGAAAGGCTAGATATGCCATTCTGAGTATGAAATGTTCTGGCTGGAGAATCTTTTAACTTCTTTAACATTTTGGCTTGCTTTTTGTATGTCAGATTTTATACGTCATCTCAATTCTACTCCACTTTCAAGATAACGAGCATAGATTTGGATTTGGGCGCGACATCGGTACCCTGGATATTGATGAAGATGGCGCCATGGTTATCAACAATGTTACAATAGATCATATATCTTTGTATACGTTGATATACACCGACAGAGACGGACATGATTATCAACATGAATTTATCATTATAGGTAATGTTAGTACCATTCATTTAGAGAGAACATTTTTATAGAAACATTTTATCCTAATTTTGAGAAAGAAAAATGTTGATCTTGTAATTACTTCAAGGTTAGGTACAGCAGCAAAGCAATTATAAAAGAGAAAATGCAAATACAAATTTGCTTATACTGATTTACACGTAAGAATAACTTCCTCGAGCTATGACATGAAAAGTTGTATGATTGCAGAGGAACATACCTTTGGAAATAATAGAGCAAAAAATGTGATTGTACTGACTCAAGCCAATCGGAAGCTGGTCACTTCGCCCAACAACCATTTCGCCCAACCTTTACCATTTCGCCCAACCAGCCTGGTCAGACTCCGATCGATATCGAGCGGACCTCAATTTATTTACCTACCACGAAGTAATATAACCCAAAATAAATCAAATTGAACTAGTGAAATAAAAAAAGGAAAATTATTCTGACTGAATATGAGGTAAGAAATGGTTGGGCGAAATGACCAAAAAGGTTGGGCGAAATGACCAAAAAGGTTGGGCGAAATGACCAGGCTGGTTAGGCGAAATGACCAGGCTGGTTGGGCGAAATGGCAGTTGGGCGAAATGGTTGTTTGGCGAAGTGACCGGAAAGCTCGGGCAGGTTACAGCTTACTCATTGTTCACTCTTTTTTCGCAGATTATCCTGCTACTGTTTACGTCCATCATGGATCCGACGCACTCATAAATTGTTACTTCCCTCAGTCTCAAAGGGTTTATTGGTACGATTCAACGTCACGTAATGCTCGACCAATCGCAAGTCTTGAAGGAGGCCGGAAGGTGGGGTCAGGAGTCTCTGCTGGGAAATATGATATTACCAATAACGGTGGTCTGCTGATAAGGAATACTACTTTCAGCGACGAAAGAACATACCGTGCTATAGTTATCGTATCCAATATACATACATTAACAACAGATCAGGAAGTCGTTATTTATGGTAAGTCAGTGTTGTATATAAAGTTACAAGAATAACCCTAGCAGTAAACTGCGATTATTTTTACCTGCCATAGAAATTCGGTCCTGAGTTAATACCTACTAAACTCAGTAACATAATGTACCATGTATAATCCAGTTTTCTAAGAAAGAAAAAAAGTAAATAGACCTGTGTTGGAATGTATAAGTTATAGTTTCTAATGTGTTGTTTGTAGCAGGATCTTCTTCAACGACAAATTGAACTGAAAACAGTTTCAATGTGCATTCGAGTAAGATTCTGCCATTATCGACACTTCAGGTACCCTTACTTGTTTACGTAATCTGGTTTTCTAAGGGTTTCGTTTATTCTACAGCAAGCGTCGAAACAGCGGTATTGTCAGTAGATATTTGCGAGGGGAGAAACTTCTGTTTGGTGCAGCTGCAAGATCCGACATTTTTCATGTGTCGGGAAACAAATACAGGACCTCATACGTTACTGAGCTGGACAAGGAACACATCAAACGGTACACGATTAGTTAATACTTCTAAGTCCTTTGATGGAAACATGTACGAGGCATTCGTATCAACGAATGTAAATCTTAACTCGACAGACCGACTATATGTTTACATCTGTAACTCTATAATAGATATTCCAGCTAAGCCATTAAGACAAATAGTTGTAATGGTCGAAGATGAGAGTAAGGACTACATCACTACTCTGTTGAAACCGACATATTATAGGGCATATGATGACGTCAGGTTAGTCTGCACCAATGAGAATCCTTTGTTCATATTATGGAAAAGAAACCACGAAACTATTGGATACTACCACGAAGGCAAATCAGATGTATTGAAACCTGGCTACGAGCTTGATAAGGATGGATCGTTGCTCATTAAAAAATTCTCATATACACACGAAGGTGAATATGTTTGTATCTACAACAATGGTAAAGTCGAGGAAGTACAGCAACATAATATCAAGACCGTTGGTGAGTGCCTTTATTTTTTCAAAGTATCTTTAAATTTTTGTATAATATACCCTACTTGCGTTCTACCGACTATAAGCAATACCTTTTGTTTCATGTTTCTTTCTCATATTGATTTCCGAATATGATCCTGGTTTTAACTTCCTTTCAGGGGGCTCTTATCGGACGGGCCCAATATGAGGTACAACGTCATAACTAATCGTTAATTGGTCTGCAACATGATATTAAGGTCTCAAATTCACAGATAAATACTATTCATTAAAAATCCTTGCTTCATATTAACTAATTAGTACAGTGTCATAGTATTGCTAAAGCTAGCTATATCATGACTTACAATCTCAAGATATAGAGGTATATTGTCTTTCTAATGAACAAATCTTTATCTTCATCATGCTAATCAATCGGTAGGTAGAACGTTTGGAATATATATTGCAATCTTCGTCGTATCCGTAGTAATAATCCAATAAATAATAATCTGAAAATGGAAAACAAAGTTAAGAACTATACCGTTCATAATTTTCTCTTCTTATTTCTTTATTCATTAGTTACACCAATCAATCCTACACCTTCTATCGTTGGATGCTCAGAGCCATTGGATTGCACATTTAATGTAACAAGCAGTGGATATCTGACATGTTTAATAGAGGGCGTTCTTCCAATCGTGTATCCGAAATGGATCCACGATGAATATATCTCTTCCAGAATTACTTTCAGTCGACCACAGTTAATAGTGAGAAATATTGGGTCTTTGTTTAACATATACTTGACTACTTACTACGAAATAACGACTGACCAGGGTTATGAAAGTGAGACAGGCGAAGAATGGCAGGCTTATGACGTCACAGCGTCCTGCTCTGTGAACTACGAGGTTATTGGACAACACAAGACAGACGTTACGCTGCATCTCCAGAAACATACTTCAGGTGACTTCATACAATGTATAGGCTTCATGAGGAGATAAACTGTTACTGTATGATGATGACAAAGGAGCTGTCAATTGAAATTAGACCACCCCATTGGAGCTTGTGACCGAATGACCGAATTTAATTATTTCAGAAAATCTAACACGATGTCTTCAGATACGGACAGTTACATATGGAGAGCAAAATGGTATATTACCACAACCATGACGTTAGGATTTTCTTTGCATTCAGAATAGTTACAGGCGACTCAAGGAAGTTGAAACTCACAAATCATGCGTAGGATGTAAGTTTCTGTGGATTAGCAATATTCTCAGCTAAGGTTTCATTTTCAGATACTAAGCGTGTATCAATCGTGTTCGTCATACATAATATCTATCTCTTCGATTTGTTTCTTGCAGCTGTAACAGAGGATAGGATAAGGAAGAGGTTTGGAGGTAAGTTTAAACATGATGATGATTTTGCCATATTTCATATATTCACATCAAAAATGAAAGTTTTACGTGATATTTATAAGTACAATTTTACCTAACTACGATTCTTGTTACAGTGTGACTCAAGTGTTTCCTTTCCTGGTAACGTCATATGCATATTGATGAGTATATCTAGAAACTGATTTTCGTGGGTCATTGCATGGGTATACCTTCATTGCTGGTAAATATAATTAGCAGACAACATTGATGCTAGTAGTGTTTAACATCAATTTCTCCTTTTTATTACAGGACATAATAACTGGGTGTGTGTCATCCCAGTCATTTTATTGTCTGTCATCATGATTATTATATTATTATTGGCTTTACAACATGGCAAAGCAGGAGAGGAGACCTGCGTCAACAAGACATCATCTGATGCTGAGAATAATTATAAGAACAACAGTGAAGACAACCCAGCCTTGACAATTTGAAAGGAGCTATACAATGTGATTGAATAATTATTGGGTTAAATTTGTTTAGTAGTTAATCATATTATACATCGACACAAATACTAACAACATTTACAATCGGTTAATAAGTAACTAGCCTATAATATTAGCAAGCAATCCTCTATAGAAATTATGACTAAAGATAAGAATCAAATTTTCGATTATCTAATTTTGTAGTTTATTTGGAGTTTGGGGTTAGGTGTTTGGGGGTGGGGGTGTGGGGGTGTGCAAAGGTTCATTCGAATTTCCAAATTATATCTTTCGTTTTCGCAAAAGAGAGATAACTGGGCTCTTAATGGGAGAATTCCACAGCCCGAGATTTAAAAGAAGGAGAAATATAAAGAACGGCATGGGTGTATTTGCCATTATTAATAACTTATCTTTTGTGATAACATTCATGGAGAACGCATGAAATACTTTATCATTGAATTGTTTTTTCCACTAAATGCAGTGAGTAAGAAGAACTGTTTGTGGTACCTTTTGATGAAGTCAATATGTTTTGTCATTATAAACATGTATATGTATAAATCTTGTAAAATATGTCATGTAATATCTTAAGTATACATATATATATATATATATATATATATATATATATATATATATATATATATATATATAATTCAATAAAGAATAACACACCAGAAAAATTCCACTTCACGACCGGTTTCGTCCTTTATTGGGGACTCGTCATGCGAAGGTAGGAATCGAACCACGGATCTTCCCAAAAAAGGGAAAAAGTGGAATTTTTCTGGTGTGTTATTCTTTATTGAATTATATATATCTGTCATACCACTTGCTACATATTCATTTCATATATATATATATATATATATATATATATATATATATATATATATATATATATATATATATATATATATATATATATATATATATATATATATATATATATATATATATATATATATATATATATATATATATGTTATGGTATCCACTCAACATAAACGGTTATGAAATCAATAACCGGATGTGTAGGTTAAATATTCGAAGATAAACTTGTTTATTTGTCTTGGTCGTTATTTCCATTTCATTTGAATTAAGAGACGGTGTAATTGGGACTTATGTAGCGTCATCCTTACATTGTATTAAATTTGTACTTTACATTCCACTGCCGACGAACATCCCAACGAGACCGAAAATTATAATATATTTTCTAACAAAGAACTCTTTATTTGTCAATATGAGTCATATCTTATTTCTCTGCTTTTGTCTAATAAAATTTATTTTAATATTTTTATTTTGTTCATGATTTCTACGTAACCACAGTCAAGTTGTGTCGGTTCGTGATCAGCCGTTATAGCGCCATCACCAAATCTTGGGTATAAGCCAATAATGCAAAGCAGCATGCCCATGGTGACTGCAACTAGTGGATGGTCTCGTCTTAGGCAAAGCAGCTAGGTTGTCGAAAGCAAAGTACGCAATTGTTTTATCCCCGACGGCTTGTCATGCACACCTTGCTTGTACGATGGCATTATGCGATTGGACAGCGATGAAAGGATCTAATCACCTCTCTGTCATCTCTCTACCGCCTCCTAACGTTTCATTGCTTTTATTCAATGATATTTCCAACCGGAATTTCTCCACCCCTCGTTCACGCCCCCCCCCCCTCCCCCCTCCCAAACTCCCTCCTTACGAAAATTCACCAACATTCGAAAGGAAAGTTTTCACATGAAACATAGAGAATAGGTGAGTATTCTTTCTATTTATTTATTAACTTATTTTTTGTCCATCGATTTGGCCGTTTCACGTCAGACTTACATGTTTACAGTGTGCACTTTGGCAATGAAAAGTATGTTGATGTAAATACACAAGACATTACCGTTAGGTATTCCGTTAGCAGCGTATATAGTGAACTAAACCAAGCGCATTCCATTGATAAGCTACACAACAAAATACTCCAGCACCCCTCATCCCTCCTTAGACTAGGTATGAGTGATATGCGCCAAACGAGCGACAAAAGTTATTCCCTCTTCTCGCCCAGAATGAGAAATTTTCGATAATGAAAATAATAATGTACATCACTAGCAGGGTGAGTTACAAGAACGCCGTGATTGACCTAGAGTAACCTATAACTAGCAGGGTGTGTTACATTGATTCCTTGATAAACCTAAAGTAACCTTAATAGCAGGGTGTGTTACAGGGATTCCTTAATTAACCCTGAAGTTACGTAATTAGCAGGTGCGTTACAGGGATTCAGTGATTAACACTGAAGTAACCTCACTAGAGGGTGTGTTACAGGGATTCCGTGATTAACCCTGAGTAACCTAACTAGCAGGGTGTGTTACAGAGATTCCGTGATTAACCCTGAGTAACCTAACTAGCAGGGTGTGTTACAGGGATTCCGTTGTTGAGTTTGTTCGCATTCACCATCTTCTGACGGAAGTTGTCTGAATCGAGTAAAACAATCCTGACCAATCCTGAAAATTAAAATGAAAGAGAAGATTTAAGTCAGTGATAGAAAACAAACGTGCAAGGTGGGTGGGGGTGGGGAGAGGAGGAAGGCAGAAAAGAAAGTAGAGGTCATAATTTACATGCAAAATGGAATGTAATTATGCATAAGTCGAAGACACATCCATGTTACTGGTAACTTGATGTCCTGAAGGAAACTTTTTTAAAGATCCTGTGTTCGCTTGCAATTGCTTTCGCATTCGGTACTGATATCTCCCATATATCTCTGTATTTTAGCAGAGAAGGGCGCCACCATATACTTCGGGCGGGGGTCTTTCTCCCCTTCCCCAGAAAAACAACAAAGGGGAGCTCAGCCCAACCCTCAACCCCCCCCCCCCAACACACACACCGGCAGACGGAATATTATAAAATGTACAGTACAAATATATACAACATACGTGTGCGGCACAACCTAAACAGTTGTAAAGCTTCAACATTGATTCAAAAGTTGCAACATTTAGCACCATTTTGCATCCTAGGCACCCTCCCATTGGAACTCCTCCCATATAAGATATATCACCTACAACCCCCACCCCCGTTCACGGACGTTTTCTCTCGCAATAAGGTTACTATTAACCAGTTAGCATTATAGGATTCATTTTAGGTACATCAAAAATACAAATTTGGATGGTCGTCTTCGGTTTTCTGATGGCTACTGGATATATTTATACTGAATAGAAGAAATTTGTGGGTTTTTTTCTCAGATTTGACCCCAAAAAACATATTGATGATAAACGTCTGAATAGATTTGATGCACACGCCAGCAGTACGTGTTCTTTTAGGACATATTTGATCAATATTACATTATTATATTAAAATAGAGTTAGTAAGTTGACGGAGTTCATAATCTTATTTGAAGTTTTAAGGAAGGTATAGCAAATCTTGAAACTAATAACGATTTAACAAGCATATCAGATATTGTGATTGAACGCTTTACTAGTTTTACTCAGTTGTATTTCTAATCGTCTAACGTTCAATTCCGTTAATTGTCAAACATTTTCTTTTAATAAAATGTCTGACAATAATTAACGGAATTGGACGTGGTGGTACTATTCAGAAATGTCACTCTAGAAAGAACCTGGGCATGAAAACCAAACTACCGAACGACTGATCCGCTCTCAACCCCAGTCCCCTTGCATCAGGACTGTGACTGTGTGACCATCGTCGGGTGTGCATCGCCATTCCCCCAGAAAGGGAACAGATACTACACATGATCTTAGCCAAAAGGCCGAGAAGCGTTTGTTATGACACTAAGGCAGGCTATAAACGCTAGCAGAAAGAAGAAAAAGGAACCGACTTAAGGAAAGTTTAAAACGTTTGTTTCGCTCTGGAGGCCAGTTTGGACTTTAGTGACTCGTTTACTAGTTGGAGATACTTTCAATTCTTCCTTGCATGTCTGTATAGTTATCTATCAGAATTATGTGTTATTTCCGTTATCGTCTGATCTTTGATCTCATATTTTAAAGTATACGTGTTATCGTCAGGTCGTTTTAGATATAATTGGAATGTTGGAGTGTTGATGTTGACTTTGAGAAATAAGGTACATTCTCTGGTAATTTTTTGTAACAATCTTTCTAGATTTAAGCATTACTTCCGTAGAGCTTTGAATGGGTTTGCGTCGACTATATTTCAAACTATTTCTGAAATGCAACCTATAAGCTTAATGGATTGTCACCTAACTAGTGTAACCACCCGACATATATACTTAAATGATTGTTTATAAGCATACTAAAATGCAGAGATGGCAAATTATGTTTAGACTATCGAAATGGTTTGGTTCAGTTCCTACAGATCATTCGTGTTTAAAGAGAAATACCCCCCTCTGTTCGCTTTGCAAAATTATGATCCACACCACAATTCTATGCAACTATCACAAGTATGCATTTATGACGTATCATAGCAGCGTTTTGTGACATGCACCTCGTAAATTCTTCTTACGAGAGCAAGATGAAGACACATTTCCCACAGAAACGGGTCTGAAGAGCTACATCAGGGAATCCATATTGTATAATAACGATTGAATAACGATTGCCAGATACAAAAAAAAAACAAATTCGTTGGAGCAAAGTGCCAGAGCTAACCAGAATCTCAGAATACCTAGAATGGACATATGTTTCGTTTCGTTTATTACAATTTCAATACATACATACACACATACATACACGCACACACACATACACACACACACGCACATTATATATGTATAACGAATGTAATGGGTTTTTTTTTTTACTGTTTGAATGGGTAAAACTTTGTTAATATTACCGTCTCGTTGCAATCTGCCCGACGTTTCACTGACTGATGTCACGCATTAAATTGTTATCAGACCCTATTTTACAGTAACCTATCAATCTGTTTCTGACAGGATGTTTAGAACTCAACGCAAAAAATGCAATTTTCACATAACCCCGTGTGATCGAACAATCTGATATAAATTTTACCAGATTCTGTCAAAGCCGATATAATTGTAAATAAACAAACTTTTATAATCAGAAAGTCAGTTTTCACATCTTGATTTATAATTGACATAATTTTGTTACTTAACTAACTAGGCTGTACATTTCGAAGCGGTTATAGATATATCATCTATAAAGGAGGTCGAGTCATCTTCAAGATATTTGCTAAAAAGCATCTCAATAACATACTAAACGTTTATGAATAACAGTTGGGAGAGGTTAGGTTGGCAGACGTTCTCTAATCCCCCCCCCCCATACACACCCATAACTCCAGCGCATCATATTTCCATACGATAGTAATATACTATGGAATTGCGGAGTAAAGTTCAGCATGGGTTACACAAGGGGGCCGAACATTACATATGGGTGTTGGGAGGTTGATGCAATATTCATCAACCATCAGTTTCTCTCCTATATTTGCAATCGTTATGAGCAGTCTCAAAGCAAAAGTTATTTTTTAGGGGATTGGGATGGAGTGAGTGGGGCAGGGGGGTTGGTTTGTGGGTATATGGGGGAAGCAATATGGGCAACAACTATCACTATTAACTAAAAGGGCTGCTTTAACTACGGACAATTTTAACCGGGTCGATATCTTAAGCAACGGACAATTCTGTTCCATGACGTCACTGGGTATATTCATCTTGACTCTCCGTTGGGAAGATTCAGGATACTGTAAGATGATATAAAAGGATCGTCTTTTATGCTAAATCTCTGGATAGGTAATTGAAGGCTAACATTGATGATGACGTTACTTCCTCATTGCATATCTAAAGGTTGAGGTTAATCAACTCTTATATTAATTTTAATCATTCAGCCAAAAGCATCATGTTCTTATTAATAGCATATAAACAACAGAGAGCATCGTTGGATGACATTGAGCACCATATGTTCTTGACACATTTGTATATGCATTGTTAACATGTCATGTGAGGGCTATAAAATGTCTTATTTTTCCCATTAAGTTTAGTGTTACATCTGATGGAACTGATCTAATAGTCGATGGGTTAGACTACAAAGTCCAGTCACTTTAACTGATGAACGTCAACTGCTTAAGAGTTGAAGTTGAAAAGAAGAAATAGAAAAGGAAACAAAATTGAATTCGATAAGGAAAATGGTCTAATAAAAAGGAGGAGAATGAACCAAAATGTGACGCATGAATTTTTCAGACAACCATTAGCGTGTGGATTGTGAACCACGAAGGTTCAACGTTACATAAAAACATAACATCCATCACAAAAGCTCAAGCGTTCGAAGCATTTCCGTTTTATAGGAATGACTTTGCAGCACACTTTTCTGCACGAGTTTGACCAATTCTATATATAGCTCACTATAATCACGTGCCGGTAATTCACCTTCTACATGACCGACGGAGAAGGGGAGCTGAGGTGTGGATTTATCCGTCACTTTTTGTTTTGCCTTGTCTAAACATGTCTTATAATTATCCAGGCTGCTGTAATCATTGAAAATTCGGGTCAACGTAACAAGTATGACTGCATTATTGGTATACCGACGTAAAAGCAATGTCCGGTTTCATTTCTACGAGGAAATTGACAGCTAGCTAACCGTCAAATAATCATTTTGTGTTTTGTCGTAGGCCTACCAAAGTCCGTGAAAATGTTGGAATTTTCCTTAAAACTTTCTATAAATGGTCGAAAGTTTGAGGAAAACAGCGAAATCTTGCAACAGTTTATTTTGACCTTTCGTTGTACCCTCATACATCCTCCTACTTTATTGAGTACCACCTAATTATATTACTATCCCGAGGTTTCAAGAAAAGTTGCTATTTTGAGATTTAAATAGTCTGTTGAACTTTTAAAACGTTAACATTTCAAGGAATAAATCGAAATATTTGGTAGATATCAGTATTAAAATTTGTGTCATGAGTGTGTCATTTTGTCAGGTCATGAAGCCAAAGTGTTGCCGAAGGTGCAAACACGGCTATTCCTTTAGCTATTCTTCTTCTTCTTTTTTTTACTTTGCATTTTTCATTCTTTTTTCCATGTTCAAGCTGATTTTACGCACTTGACACTGAAGCAATGAAAGCACTTATTAGGTACATGCTCAGAAATTCAACATGTTTGATCCACCAATATTTTGGAAAGCTCAACTTTATAACGGAAAATATGTAGTGCTATAAATAATAAGTCTATAAAAATCAATGCAAATGAGAATCGGTCTGTAATATTTTGATTTGTTCAAGCTATCACCTTTGTCTGTCAAAGAACTTTTAAGTTGCTATTTCCATGCAGTTTGGAATACAAATGTTCTTACCTTTTCTTGGGGGGGGGGGGGGGGGGTATGTCGTTCATCTCTATCACACAGACACCTGATGATGGTTGGGTGCGCTTTCTGATACCTTAACTGAGACTCTTCTCAGACGCGTAAGTAAAGATATTATTAGAGAATTATATTGTATACAAGCATTTACAGATGCCTGAAGCAGCGGCGAATTAGATATAGGAGGCTGAAATTTGATGGAAACAGCCAGATGCGAAGGAAGGAGCTTGTGCAGGAGGGGGCATTCCCGCCCTCCCTCCTTGTGCACGCCATTGGCGTTTAGTGCTGTTGCCAGATAATGGTACCGCTTGAAACCACATCGTGACCGGGTTTGCGTTACTTTTACCAAACAAACGTAATACAAAAACATAAATGGATCTATCCACTAGCAAGTAACGAATTGTCAACGTATTTAATTTATAGTCTTTTATTTTTCTCATTCCAATTAAAGGGGTTTTCTTATATAATCGTCCCTGGTCCTTCCGAGGGGATACCATTACACGGTGCTTTTTCAGGGACCTTAAGTTTCCTCGAAGAGATCGAGTTTGATTTCCCAGATTGCGAAAAAAAATGATAGCAAAGTTGATTTTACAGCAAATGATAACAATGGATTCAAATAAGACTCACATACGTACCTCAAGTAAGAGGATATTAATGTCCATGTGCTCAATGTCTTTCGTCGTTGTATAGTCATCAATTGAATGCTTGATACGTGTTACCGGAGGCCGGTTAAAACGCAAAACGTTCACTCTGAATTCTGGACTGCTCACATAGCGTAAACATCTTGTCGTATAGATTTTAATAATATGAAAGCAAATGCACCACTTGAATGGTATTAATCTATCTCTATTGTTATAAACTTGTTTCGAAAAAGGAAGATGTGGTTCTTCAATGAGTATCGATAAAGTCCATTAGTGTGTTACGTGTTGGACATAACGGGGACTTCTTGGTATTACAGTTATGGCGGTTTTCTTCATCTCTTCATTGTTCATCAGAATGTAGTCCATTGACTGGTAAAACAAATAGAACAAAGAACAAGGAATCGGATAACAATCTTCCTAGATCAAACTAGTTTTATCCTGAGACGTGTACAACGAACAGATAGACCGAAGACGGCGAAGAGTTGAAGACATCCCCGAAGATCAAGTGTAGTATCTGTTCCCTTTAGAGGGGAATGGTCATACACACCTCACGATGGTCACACAGTCTCGATGCAAGGGGACTATGGTTGAGAGCGGATCAGATGTTCGGTAGTTCGGTTTTCGTGCCCAGGTTCTTTCCTGGGTGAGTTTTCTTTAAAAAAAATATATATCCCCGGTATTCAATCATGGGAGAATGATCCACAGATAGATTTTGCTGTAACTTGATTACTCACTTAAATAATTAAATAATGAATAAAGCAGAATTTTAGTCTTGATGTTATAATAGAAAAAAAACAAAAAAAAACTTTGAGTCCAATACTTTGTTTCTGTAGATTTTCCAGTATTTTTCAAGATATGTATCGTTAAATATACTTAATGTCTGGAATATTCGTTTACTAGGCTAACTTGATGGTGACGTCGGCTCCTCATTGCAGTTCTTATTGTTAATGTTAATCCGTTGTTTCTATTAAGGTCAACCAGAATATGTTCGTTAAACTTCATATACGCATCAGAGCACCCTTGGATGGCACTCAACACCATTTGTCCTTAACAAATTGGTAATAAATTATAAACATGTCATTTGAGACCATATCATCTTAATTTCTCCCTTTGAGTTTTGTATTGCATATTGCAACTGAGGAACTAGTCTGATGGGATTCGTACTAAACTAAAAGGTCCAGTCACTTTCACTAGTGAACCTCAACTGTTTAAAGGGTCATTCCAAAAAAAACAAACAAAAAATAAGTAAATGTGCTATACAACCCTAGCTAGACCGAGAGCAGTGGTTTTTAACGGTCCACGGCATATCAAAGTTAATTTGGTTCCTAAAGTTATCAAAACACAATAAGGGGTATATATTTTTTGTGAATCTCAAACAAAGTTCATAAAATCACTACTACTACTATCCGGTATGAGAATTGCTACAACACTGTTGCTTATAATGGGACCATATTGACACTGGTATACTTTGGTCTTCTTGCAAAAGTGATATAGATTGAATTCTATGTATATTAAAATGTTATCACATGGTCTTGCTGGCTTGTATGTCTCTGGCATTGCAACGAATATAATGCTTGTTTTGGTGTAGGTTGGGTAAATCTTTGTTAACGCATTTATATTCAACAATGAGTTTAATTGCTTGGCTTACCACAAATAACCCATTACAATAAATTCATTCCACCTTCAGAGTGACAAGAAAAAGGGCTTTTAGGAAATTCGATGGCGCTAGTTTGAAACAGGGTGTTTTTTAATATAAAATAATTATATGGCTCTTAAAGGCATCCGTAGATTCACTTTTAGGAGAATAGCGCCTCATCAGGCCACGTATTCAGTGGACGGTGGCTGCAAGCATGCCGGTCGCAGAGATGTCACCACCTCTGGCCAAAGGCAAGGATTCACGCACGCCACCTAGTACGCTTCTGGTCGATTTGACCGACCTGCGCATCCTCCCGGGTTCTTTTGCGACAACAAGGGAGACATGGTACGGGATCCTAGGCCACAAAAAGTACCATACCTACAGCCAAAGGTATTATCGCCAGAGGCCTGTCTTGAACCCTAGCCACGATTTACACGACCGACAAGGAATGAGTCTTTCGTCACCCGCTTAACAGCATCGGCCACCACATCAGCTGGTAATGTATGTGGTTGAATTAATATATCAAGACTTTAGCGTCGACTACTGAAAGAGAAAAAGAAATTTATATCGTGTATAACCAACCATTGATGGAGTCGAACTCAGTTTCATCGGGTTACCAGTCCACTGCTCTACCATCTGAGCCATTTGACAACTTGACATTTATCGAGCTTAAATAGGTATTATTGGTTGGATACAATCTATTGGTAACAGTGAATGACACTGCCTTCAACGAAATCTCTATTCATCCTGTTTCGCTCTCATTAGAACAACGGATCTGAATATCTGTATTGACAAGAAGCTCACGCTTTAATGTCTTTGTTTACATTGCAGTAAGAATGTCGTTTCCTTTCAAGACGTAAATGTACAATAGGCTTATTCCCCGATTCTATCGATGAATTCGAAGCAAGCAGTAAAAGAAAACCCGATTCCGTGAAATCTTCTTATTCACAAAAGGTCGCTTACGATTATGCTCGCAAGAGAGTTCTTGTTGTAGGTTGTCTCCCTTTACAACTATATTCTATGCAGACGATTATGAACTGGGATTAAGCCTAACATTTCAACAAACAATACCTAATCACATTTCAAGACCTTTTTGAATGAGGAAGGGACAATACTTATTAAGTCAA
Source organism: Apostichopus japonicus (assembly GCF_037975245.1). Classification (NCBI taxonomy): domain Eukaryota; kingdom Metazoa; phylum Echinodermata; class Holothuroidea; order Aspidochirotida; family Stichopodidae; genus Apostichopus; species Apostichopus japonicus. Next base: position 11,596,192 of record NC_092575.1, read on the forward strand.
ACACGTTAACTACATGTGACTACTCTTATTTAGGAATCTGAATGGCTGGAAATAGCACAGTAATTCGAAACTCAAACATAATTCATAGGGTTTTGAGTTTAGCAAGTAGATTTGGGAAACACGGGGATCGGGAATTCGTCAACTACAAGACTTTGTTTAGCCCGCAGTGACTTGTTGTGTTTATTGATACTCTGAAACTGTGGTATTTGCGTGTATATTTTGTCAACACTCTGACATGGTCGACTCTATCAGTAGCTAAAATCTCTATAAAGCATAAGTCATAGGAGACAATAGCTAGTCCCTTTCAAAGTCGTAGCTACTCTCCTTTCACCGCCGCCCCTCCTCATTTCATTTGCCGATACGTTACTGAACCATGACAGTTCTATATTAGATCTCTATAACAAAGATATAAACGAACGGAATAAAACTTAAATTTCCTACTCCTATTGATTTGAAAAGAGGTGTTTGCGTCACCTCTCATAGAGTGTGGGTTTGAAAAAATTGAACATAGAACAAATAAATGATTCGTCTTTCATCCAGAACTCACCTTAATTTATTATTTGTCTTTCATCCAGAACTCTGTTTTACTCTGTTTAACAAAAGATGTTGTGTTATTGAAATAGGCGTGACATGACAAAAATCAGGTTTAGGCATGAAAAGTTTAAACGTAGTTCGGTAAATTGGGTAACCTTATAATAATAATAATAATAATAATAATAATAATAATAATAATAATAATAATAATAATAATAATAATAATAATAATAATAAACAGTTCTTATTAAGCGCCCGTAACAGAAGTCTCAGGGCGCTTTACAAATAAAAAGGTAAAAAAATACATAAAGAATACAAGTCAAACACACAGCTAAAGAAGCATATGACCGAATGATAAAAAGTAAAATAGCACACAAAAGGCAATAACCATGGATAAAAAAGCACTAACATGTATATACAAGAAAAAAAGTGTCCAATAAAAATTGTCTCACAATATGTACATAGACAATGAACGTAACCATGGTATCGTCTTGTATTAGGATCTTATATTGCCATTGGGTAACACGCAAATGTGTCACGCTCACTTCATACGATTTGACGCAAATATATCTTATCATCAAGAACATGCAAAATTGAGTGGGACCATCATATTTAATTAGACGATGGGCCAACGGAGACAATCCTCCCTCCACCTAACTAACTTTAACTTCCTCACCCGACCCAAATTTATTCATGCATTACATTTAATCTTGAAAAAAGAACATAATGTTACAAAGTATTGTAAGTGTCAAAAGAAAGGAAGAACCAATGAGAACATGTGGACTATAGAAACATTCTTTGTTTTCCGTTTCAAGTCATGGATGATTAGAGATTACGTTGATCCCAAGAACTAAACCGCCATGAAATGGAAGAAAAGCTAACAGGGAAAGCATTCTTATCAGAAATCCCTCAGAAGAAATACACTTTATACAATCATAACAGAGCTATATGCTGCTTGATCCTTTCTATGGATTTAAAACTGAAGACATTAGATCGAAGAAAAGGGAATGATACAATCGTGGCACACCTGTTTTCAATCTTTCAATCACATGAACTACGATTGTGGCAGAGGTCAGGCATAGTTTCCCTCCTCACTAGTAGGGGATTCTCCCTAGCAGGGGATTCTCCCTGCTTGCGTATGAGTGAGAAGATATAATTCTGTCAACAAGATCGATGAGTGGCTATATGCGAAATATTGTAAAGTCAAGTCAATTTTTTCATGTTGTTTACCATTGATTCAAATTTACTTTCTTTTATGTTTGTTTCCATTTATTTGTGTTTTGTACATTCTGTTGTAGTGGAATGTAGCAAATCAGTAGCCTATCAGTTGACACAGCTGAATTAAATCATGTGAACTGTAAGATATATGCCATAAGTATAGAACCCATAATGAGGGGGGAAAAAAGAAAAGATGTTGTGTCATTTTATTAGGCGTGACATGTCAAAAATCAGGTTTAAGCATGAAAGGTATAAACGTAGCTAGGTAAATTGGGTAACCGTACGTAACCATGGTATCGTCCTGTATTAGGAACTGGTATTACTATTGGGTAACTCGCAAATGCGTCATGCTCACTTCATACAGTTTGACGCAAATATATCTTGTCATCAAGAAAATAACGTGAGAACAAGAGAGTAGGGATGCAAAGCGAGGACTGAAGCAGGAGCACGTACAACGGCAACGCACCAAAAGACCCCCCCCCCCCTCCCCCAAAAGAAAAAGAAAAAAAAGAAAAAAGAAGCGAATCCCTTAGGGAGTTTCGCCCCACCATGTTTTTTTTTTTAGGGATTGCCACCCCACCATGTTTTTTCTGTTAGCTAAGACCTCAGCCATCACAATCTGCTTGTTTGCCATTTAATTAATGGTTGGTGTGAGCACCAAGTTGCCAACACATTCATTAAAACTTGGAATTTAAGAATATGTCATATCTTTGTAATTAAATAACCTAAAAGCACAACGTTAGTGTCTCAGTATATATATTTGAAGCTGTCTTGGTGGAACCAATCACAACCAGGAAAGTCAAAGTCATCCCTAATTAGGGCTGTTGCCATGGCAATAGCCATGATGAAATTTGGACTTTGAGAAAAATATCACATAATATACATATACCAAACAATACAAACTATTTGTCTTTTCTACATTGATCTGACTTTGCCCGGTTGATTGCAGTCAAGATCTGGATCATTTAAGGTCACTGTGATGTCGAAATAGGGCTGTTGCCATGGTAACAGCATTGATGAACAATTCAAAGTATAGAACAAAATGTAAAGTTACTAATGGCTAACTGTATATTTGAGCAAAGACATGACATTTTCTTCACAAATTAGAATTACAATTCTATCAGCAAAGTGTTGGGAATGAGCTTAATCTGCAATGATCTTGATCTAATCTACCAGGCAGCCCTAAATCTATATATATATATATATATATATATATATATATATATATATATATATATATATATATATATATATATATATATATATATATATATATATATATATCTTGACACTTGGCTTGTGTAACTTTCTATGTTGTTTAGTTACATAAATATGACATTTTGTTGTCAAAGTCCATTTCAAACTCAAATTTAGTCAGCCTAGTGTTGCCATAGCAACAGTCTTAATTGAGCTCGATAGTAACCTTAAATGGGCCTGATCTTGAGATCAATCAACCAGACAGTCTGAAAGTTTTATGGCAAAGACACAATGATTGTGTTTTCATGTTTTTAAGTTACAATTAAATGATTTATCTTAAATTCTCAACCCCACCCCAAGAAAGTTTTGAAGCATTGTCATCGCAACGGTCCTGATTGGGCATAATAAAAACCTTAAATGACTCATATCTTGATTATAATCAACCAGCCACCGTACAATTGATGTAACTAAACACTTAGATTGTGTTTTCATGTTGTATACTCCGAAAGATATGATTTGTTCCCAAGTTTTATAGTGTTGCCATAGCAACAGCCCTGGTGGCCACACCCACCACTAATATAATGCCAAACAAGTTTTTTCCTATTTTAAGTTGTTAAAGTTGAAAAGTTGCATGCCAAAAATTTAAAATTTTCTTCTTGAATGTCGCATTGCTTTCTAGTCGTTAGTTCTTGCTATGCTTGCACTCCTAATTTGAAATTAGGCTGCTTACAGTATTTCAGTCGTCCAAATATTTCAATAGTTGACAAATTCTTCTATATCCTTAACAAGTAGGATGGTTCTGAAAGATTCTAATTACAGGATTATTTTACGGGCGAAAACATAATTTTAATATGAGGGTATACTTTTACCATGACATGAAAGTCTTATGTTATTCTATTGAATTGTTACACTGTAAACCTAAGTAGTCAGTTAAGCCCACTTTAACTGACTAATAGGATACTTGTTTAAGGGTTTTCGGCATATCAAAATTGACTATAACCTTTTAACAGGGAGTTGTTAAGGGCCCTTATATAAGTACCAATTATTCATCAAGTGCATGGACATATAGCATTGGTCTGGAGGGTGATTAAAAGAATGAAGGGGAGGAGGGGGGTGCGGGCAGGCGGTAGTCCCACACCAACTCCTCGAAGTGGAAGACGAAAAATACTATAGACAACATAAATAACAACAAGTACGGTAATTAATTCATAACATGACATTCATTTCCGAAGATATATTGCATATGCCATCTATACCCGTCGAAAATTTTTGTTTCCTTTGCTTTTCCACCTAATTAATAATTTCTGATATTATGGTTTATTTTGTTATTCTGCATTCCATTTCCTTTATATATTCAATGTTAGCTAGTGATATTATTTTCAAACGTGATATTTGTCACTGTCAGTTCAGTGACGTCAACACTTGTGAGGTCTTTTTTCCGAGCTATTTACTTAATACTTTAAATTGTTATTGAGTTATCCTTGGTCAAGCTATAAACAAAATTACACAACTCTTGTTGACACTGTTGAATTGGACAAGGGTTTAGTTTATATTTATACTCACCGAGTGGACAGCAACTGAACGGAGCACTTTGTAACATATTCAAATTGAAAGCTAAGTGATAGAATTAAAATTATTTCAAGAGGTTTTAAAGGGCAAAATAAATCAAACCTTCGTTTAAAAACCCTGCAAGGCAGTATATAAGATTAAAGAAAAGAGGCAGAAAAAGGAGGTCATGCATGCATATTAATGCATTATGTTGATTTAGCTGTGATAACCCATTAACAGAGGTTTGATGGTTTTAACGCATTAATTACTGCAAACAGGGATCTTTACCGTTTTTAGCAGAAGGCGCTGTCATACCGGTCCTAATAGGGATGTGTCTAGGTTCTGGGTCCAAACAGTGACGTACATACGGTTCTGGTTCCTAATGCGCATGATCGATCCCTTTTTTCAGTTTTACAAATATTTTGTAGGCTATAGCACAGCTGTAACGTTCTCAATATATGTACTGGTTGTGAAAATATGTTTAAAGAGATCTCGTCTCCAATTACTTACGAGAAGAATCCCAAGTGTAAGTATATTGTCCATTATATATTTCATTTCGGGCATTGGATACAATTTTAAAGACGCTCAAAGCTAAATTTTGGTTTAGCGGACGTGATTAAAATTACCTCAAAGAAATTTTCTGATTGGTTGATTACCAGATGTGCATGTGTAAACTGTGCTAGTTATAGGAGTGGTTAAAAAACCACATGTTAGTTCGAATATCCCACACTATGTTTGAAAAAGATAATGCACAGGTACTTTGCCCAGAAGTGAAAGAGATTGCCCAAAGGCATTCTCAGATATTTCAAAGACTGTAGGTTGTCCACTAGATAAGACCGATATGACATTGCTTCACCGTTAATTCTAGACATGACTGATGACCAATAACCGTCAACATATTTTGGCCACACACGGGCAGGTAAACCTATAGAATTTTCCTATAGATTTTCAATCCGGGCATAATATTTGTGAATGCATCTGGCAAAAGCAGTGTGAATGATGTCATCATGACAATTGTGTTGAAGTTGTCTTCTTTGTTCTTCTTTATTCATATTAAAATTATGTATTCATCGAGAAAAGTAATATGTTTAGAAGAAGACGGAAAAAAACCGTTGCACTTTGATGAAGTTTTATATACAGACCAAAAAAAACTTTGCGAATGTATCACATTTCAAGGGGAAATAGACAGAATATGTAAATAGGAGAGTAATACTATATGGTAGCACATCTACCGTGATAATATTTCAACCCTATTGTTTGCTATTTACTTCACCCTCCCCCACCCCCACCCCGCCTCACCAAAAAAACTAGGGAGTGTTAAGCAAGTCAAAATAGGTTAACCATAGGTCTGTGAACCATAAATAGAGACAATGGTCTAAGACATATATGTTAGTACGGCGTGTCCTTAAAGTGTACGTCCATGTCACGCTTCGAAGCAATCATACTGACAGTGAAAAGTGCACTTCCAAAAATAACCCAATAGAAACTGGACTGTGATGTGCTTTGCAGCGTCATATTGTCAAACATTGTCCAAAAGGGTGTTGGTTAATATATAATATATATATATATATATATATATATATAGATATATATGTAATGATGAATTTTCACGAACACATTCATGGACCCCCAAATTCGTGCTTGAAATCATTTCGTTGTCACGATCACTGTTATTTGAGAAACTAATGTTGCGTCACGATATTATGTACGTTGCACCTTTTTGGTCGTTTGGTTGTTAATGTTGCTAATGTTTCTATAAATATCTCTGTTTTAAACGGCCATGTTTCTGCACATCTGACATGCTCATACGGTTAAATTGATGTGTCTTCGTAACATCAGTTCAGTCTCCTGTTAATGCAAGTCCATAAATACATAGTTCCAAAATAACCAAGCTAGCAAGGGTATTCATCATGATTATGTCAATGGTAATTATGGACAATTACTTGCAAAGAGATTTTAGTGTAATAATAGGGCTGAAAAACTGATATGTCAATGACGTGCAATTATCTCAATGCAAACTGGGCTTGTCTACTCAAACACGTGGAGCTATAGTATAGGAATACTTTTAGCCAAATACACACACAAATACATAGGCCTACAGTACGTACACCGATGCAACAACCTACTCCAGTTACACCATAAACAAAGATGATATTGTTCTGCAGTGCCTACTGTAAGGTTACGTTTTACTGTAGCTAAATACATACCCAGGGGATTATCAATTACAGTATTCAAGCTCAAATCATGCATTCCACTGTGCTTGTGTTTATTTTCAATAATTCGCGCGCATTGTCAGGTTACTACACGTTATGTATCTCCACTCGTCAATCATCACCGAAATTGGGATTTGGAATATGTTAATGAGCTAAATCGATGATATGTCGATTTAAATAGGTATATGTCAATTTGAGTTGCTAGAAACTGGTATAAGTCCAATTAATTCGACATATCATCGGTTTAAACTGGTATATGTTGACTAAAATCGGTATATGTCTGTTGTGTTTTTGACTTTAATTGTATTTATATAACTTTTTAGTAAAGCGCCACTCTTTTCAATTCGACTACTCAGAAATCGTTTTGTTTACAATTTGACACGTTTTTACATCTCAGAAGCATCGCTTGGTTTAGATGCGATCATTTAGCCTTAATCTTACTCATTTTTTTCTAACCTTGGAGGGTGATAGTCTTTTTACCATCCACGCACTCATTCACCAACATATACTTGAATTAAACTGCTGGCAAACGTCCATGATCTTGTCAATGTTTATCTTTGTTTTGGGCTTTGATGGGAAATGGTCGTCTGGCTGAATATCGCCCTGTGTTTTTAGCGCTAGGGTATCACAATAAAAAGACTGAATCAAGGCATAGCAATGGGTACACGATCAGGAAGAAATTTCCGTATTGAGAAAGAACCCAGCGGAGCAGCGGATAAGGAAACAGACAAAATTAAAACAATGGACATTTACATTAGTACAAGGCAACATCGTGAATCAGTTAACGTTGACACAAAATCTGTTAAGTCAAAATGCACTAAAAGCTCAAGCATATATGGATCGTCCAAGAGTTCAGCAGCAATGAAGGCACGAGCTAAGGTTGAATCGGCTCGGACATTGCTCGCATATGCAAACAAAGAGGCGGAACTGTTGAAACAAAAGGCAGCACTGGACGCTGATATGCTTATTCTTCAAAGTGAAAAGGTAGCTGCTGCTTCAGCTGAAGCCGCAGTGTATCATGAAGACCAACCATTAGGAAACCATGACGAATTACGTGATGCAGATATTCACGAAGTAAATTCCAATCAGCGAATCAGTGATTATATTCAACACCATTTTAGCGATCAGGCGGCTTTAAGAAATCCAATCATCACTCACACAAGAGCAAAGTACCGGCAAGAGTCTGAAGACCTCGCTAAGTATCTCATTCGGAAAGACTTGGTGAGTTCCAGACTTATTATATTTGACGAGAAACCAGAACATTACAGAGCGTGGAAGGCATCATTTAGAGATGTGATTTAGGACCTTAATTTGTTGCCCAGGGAAGAACTTTATCTCTTGATAAAATGGCTAGGTGAAAAGTCGTCACTACATGCCAAAAGATTACGCTCTGCTCAAATGACTAACCCACAAGTGGGATTAGATATGGTATGGCAACGCCTGGATGTTATGGAGCTCCAGAAGTAGTGACGCAAGCATTGTTGAGGAAAGTTGATGATTTCCCAATGATAAACACCAAGGATAACACACAAATCAGAGAGTTAAGTGATGTTTTGTTAGAACTGTAGTGTGCTATGAGAGACGGAACTCTCCCTGGTCTCAGTTACCTTGACTCGGCCGGTGGGGTGAAGCAAATAGTGGAAAAGCTCCCACCAGGACTTCAAGATAAATGGCGTTCAAAGGGAGCTAGGTACAAGGAAGACTGCAATGTGACGTTCCCACCATTTTCTGTGTTTTACAGATTTTGTTCGACAGGAGGCCAAAGTTCTCAACGCTCCTAGTTTTAAGCTAAATAGCTCAGCAGGTAGGTTTGTGTATCCAGAAAGAGTGAAGACACATATCACTGATATGACTGAAAGTTTCAGATGCATGGCGACAAGTGATTATGTTGCTAGACATTGCAAAGTATCGGTGAAGTGTTCTGAATGTGGAAGTGTGAGACACAACACCGCTCTCCATGTTCATCAAGCATTTTTTTTCGTGTTACACAAGTTACTAAGGGAGATAATGGTAGGGAGCAGAACTCTTCGTCTGTTACCTCTTAGTGCACTGAATTTGTGTTTATAATTTGTGTGGACGCTCTTGTTCGAAGGTATGCCAAGTCAAGGTGAATTCACAATGGAAGGAACATGAAGCTATCTGGGTGTATGCTGTATTGGACGAGCAGAGTAACAGGTCCCTGGCTAAACCACAACTATTTGATGCACTTGGCATAGCATCTACTGCTACCCCTTACACACGGAGGACTTTTTCAGGTATTATGGAGACTGCTGGAAGGAGAGCTTACAACCTGATGATAAGTTCCATTGATTACAAAGTCAAATTTCACTTGTCATCGCTGATACAGCGTGAGATGATTCCAGATGATAGACAGGAAATCCCAACACCAGATATTGCGAATCATTTTCCCATTTTAAGAACATTGCAAACAAGATACCACCAGTTGACCCGGAAGTGCAGATTTTGTTACTGCTCGGAAGAGATGTCTTGAGGGCCCACAGGATGCGGGAACACATCAACGGCCCCTATGATGCTCCGTATGACCAGCGACTACACTTGGGATGGGTTATTGTTGGAGAAGTGTGTTTGGGCACATCCCACCAGCCCAAACACCACAACGTCTTCAAAACCAGTCTTTACAGTAATGGGCGTACCTCTCTCATGAAACCTTGTTCCAACATGATTCAAGTGAAAGAGAGAATTGACAAGACTAAGAAGAGTGACTTAAACATCACCGGTAACAAAGGATCTACAGGGAAGGTTCAGTTTGGTACAGCAGTATTTGATAAAACAAATGATTATAAAAAAGAAGCCCTTTCTATAGAAGATAACATTTTTCTGGACATAATGGACAAACATGTCCATCAGGATGAAAATGGAAGTTGGGTGGCACCATTATTTTTCCGTCCTGAGAGAAGGCACCTACCAAATAACCGGGTACAAGCACAGAAGCGCTTTTACTCTCTGCGCAAGTCATTGGAGAAGAATTCCACCAAGAAGAATCAGTTTGCGGAGTTTGTTCAAAAAATGTTAGACAATGATCATGCCCAACCTGCCCCTCCGTTAGAAAATGGCAAAGAATGTTGGTATCTCTCCATATTTAGGGTGCATCACCCACAAACGCCTGACCAGATTCGTGTCGTGTTTGATTCCTTCAGCAGAATTTGTTAAATTTCGTTGAACAGTGTGCTACTTAGCGGTCCAGATCTGAACGACTCACTTTTGAGTGTGCTGATGCGTTTCAGGAAGGATCCCATAGCCTTTGCAGCCGACATACAGAAGATGTAGCTTTCTAGTGAAGGAAGATCACAGAGATTCTCTCAGGTTCCTGTGGTTTAAATAACAACGACATGACAAAGGAAATCTCTGAATATCGTATGAAGGTACATGTTTTTGAAAATAGTCCTTTCCCCATCAGTCGCCACTGACTGCTTAAGGAGAGCAGCTCAAAAAGGAAAAAAAATCCATGGAAGTGATGCTAAACAATATGTTGAAAACAAGTTCTATGTTGACGATGGCCTCTCTTCTTTCCCCACACCTCAAGTAGCCATTGACCTTCTGTAAAGGACGAGAGCAATGCAAGCTGAGTCAAACATTAACCTCTATAAAAAAGCTTCAAACAATGGAGAAGTGGTAAAAGCATTTGATGTAGATGACAGAGCCAAAGGCATAAAGGACCTAGATCTATCCTCAGATCCACTCCCGATTCAGCGAAGTTTAGGCATGTTGTGGGACCTGGATACTGATGCATTCACATTCAGTGTTTCTTCAGAAGACAAAGCATTCACAAAGAGATGTGATTTATCTGTCGTCAACAGTTTGTATGATCCCCTTGGTTTGACAGCTCCGATAACTATAAAAGGAAAGGCCCTTTTGAGAGAACTTAGTTCTGAGATCAACAACTGTGACGAGCCTCTCAGGTTTGAAAGAGACGTTGAATGGATTAATTGGATGGAATCCTTGAAGTTGTTAGAAGATGTGCATGTTCCCCGGTGTGTCATTTAATCGTTATTGTCGTTGACTAAAAAGAAGGAATTGTGTATCTTTTCTGATGCTTCTACAGTTGCCATTGGAGTAGTGGCGTACATCAGAGTTGTCAACGAAGAAGGAAATTGTCAAGTCGGATTCTTGTTGGGAAAAGCAAAATTAGCACCAAAACTAGCCCACACAATTCCCCGACTGAGTTATGCGCTGCAGTTTTGGCAGTGGAGTTGTATGAGTACATCAATGATGAAATTGATTTAGAGATAGATACTGTAAGGTTTTTCACAGGCAGTAAGATCGTCCTTGGTTACATTAACAACACTACCAAACGTTTCTATGTTTACGTATCAAATCGAGTAAATCGCATCAGACGGTCAACACGTCCAGAACAGTGGTGTAACGTTGCTACTAAACAAAATCCTGCAGACTTGGCCTCTAGATCCATTGCAGCACATGAGCTTCACGATAGTATGTGGTGTACAGGCCCGGGGTTTCTGTCCCGCCAAGAACTGCTTGAGATGAACAACTATGACCTTGTGCAACCTGTAGCAGATTCTGAAATTCGACTTGCCGTCACTACCATGCTCACAAAAACATCAAATCTTGTTTTAGGTGCTCATCGCTTTGAACGTTTTTCAAATTGGAGAGGCTTGACTATTCGGTCCCCAGATTATAAACACGGCCAATGAAATTTGTGTTTATCGGTCTTCGAATTGTAGGTACTGTGTCGTTATTTAGAGTTATTTGAACTTAAAATGGGTCAATCAGCCGTTTCTATCACAGATTCAAACAAATCTGAATTCAAATTGAATCTGAATGCAGCTAAATAAATTCCAGTTGATTAAAATCGACCGGTTCACAAAAGAACATAATGCGAAAGGGATGAAAGTTTTTCGCTCTGTGAACAGAATACTGTCAGAAAACGAAGACAACATAACTAGCCTATACTACTTTCTTTAGTCTCTGCGTTTTTTGTCCATGTGAATCACTCTACTTCTACGAAATTTGCTGGAAATTATCCCAAACGCAATCATAGATAATAGGTTATATTATTTCTACTAATTATTTCTTTGGCGGGTGTGGGGGGCGGGGTGGGAGGGGGAGATGAAAACATTTGATAACCCTTTTTGTGGAGAATCTCTCCCATGTTAATAATGCTTGACTATTCGGTCCACTGATTATATACACGGCCAATGAAATGTGTTTTTATCGGTCTTCGAATTGTAGGTACCGTATCGTTATTTGGAATTATACTTGAACTTAAAATGGGCCAATCAGCCTTTTTCTATTACAGATTCAAACAAGCACCGTTCTGATCTCATTATTTGTATTATTTGGGATTTTTTCTTGTAATATGTTTCGTAGCCTAGGCTACTGAAAGGGAGACTTGAGAGATTGAATGTGAATACATGAAGAGCACAGATATTTATTTTATTAGGTTTTGCTGTTTCAAGTTACAAATTTTGTTTGAAGACAGTACATACTTTTTCTGATCAATCAATAAAAGTTGAACGTCACAGAACATAGTTGGTTTCAGTTCACTCTGCTAAAAACATGTAAAAACCGATCTTCGGGGTTAAATAAATTCCAGATGATTAAAATCGACCGGTCCACAAAAGAACAGAATGAGAAAAGGGATATAAGTATGAAATACTGTCAGAAAATGAAAGAAACATAAATATCCTGTACTACTTTTTTGATTCGCTGCGTTGTTTGTCAATGTGAAATAAATTGTTCTACTTCTACGAAATTTGCCGGTAATTCTCCCAAACGCGATCATAGATAATAGGTTATATTATTCTATTATTCATTTCTTTTGGGAATGGGGGGGGGGTGAAAACATTTGATATCCCTGTTTGTACAGAACCTCTCATTTCTTAAGAATGCTTGACTATTCGGTCCCCTGATTATATACACGGCTAATGAAATATGTGTTTATCGGTCTTCGAAATGTAGGTACCTTATCGTCATTTGGAGTTACTTCAACTTAAAATGGGTTATTTACCCGGTCTTATTTCAATTTCAAACATGCACCGATTTAAAACTCATAATGCTCCCTAGCTTACTAAAATAAAGGACTGAGATATTCTGACAACGGCTTAAATTGTTCTTTAAGTTTAAGACATATGTTGAAAAACAAGCAAACCTGTCGAAAATAATATATAGTAGTTTTATTAGGTTAGTTTTGTTAGTTGTTTTAAAATAGTTTAGGAAAGCAATCCTTCACTTAAGTCTTTTCTTCACGTATTTCTATTCTAATGATGCTATGCTTCATAAAAAACTATTCCAAAAATACGTTGAAATTGACTTAATGTTAGAAAGGTCACCTGTCTTGATTGTCTACATATTCCTATTAATTTATATAATATACCATTATTCATAGGCATTAACTCTCTATATCCAAGCATAAGGAAAATCCTTTTCCATGTTAAAAAGTCCTACGGTAACATTCTTTTTAAATGTAGATACATTCTGTAGCTTTTGGAAATATAGTGGGAAAATACCCAAACCATTTAACATGGTTACATGCAAATCAAAAATATTTGTTGGAAGAAAAATCACCGTCTTTGTATCATGCAAAATTCGTCTGTAACTTGCTCGTCAATGCCCTTATTTAATTAATGCTGTTTGTATATATCCATTCTATGTTAGTAGGTGGCACATTGGTTTTTCAAATAACTTTTACTTGTCTCAAAGTCTGATTTGGAAGTTGTTCGAATACTGATGCCTAATTTAGTTAATGAATGATCATGCATGGCTGGTCCTGTTTTAACACAATATGTTAGTCCTGAAGTATTTCTATGGTCCCCATATTGTAGGCAATATACTTTCATACCTGTGTTATGGAAGAGGTGTGTTTTAATTTCAGGACCGAGGGCAGCATTCATTAAAGTTGCATGTCAATTTTACCATGCTGAAAAAAGACACATATGCATACTATAGGCAAAGACAGGACCATCTTCAAACTTTGAGAGAAGAAAGAGGGCAGCATGATTATGGCTATAAGCCAAAGAAAATCCCAGGACCGGTTTTCGGTCCTGTCTTTTCAAAATGTCCTGCCCTTTAAGGTGTGTTTCCCAGCACCGGTCCTGACATTCTGGGTGAGGTGCATTCATACATACATACATACATACATACATACATACATACATACATACATACATACATACATACATACATACATACATACATACATACATACATACATACATACATACATACATACATACATACATACATACATACATACATACATACATACATACATACATACATACATACATACATACATACATACATACATACATACACACACACATACATACATACACACACACACACACACACACATACATACATACATACATACATACATACATACATACATACATACATACATACATACATACATACATACATACATACATACATACATACATACATACATACATACATACATACATACATACATACATACATACACCCATACACACATACATACACACATACATACACGCATACATACACACATACATACATACATACACACCCAAGCACACACCCACATCCACACACTCTCCGCCTGCATGAATGCATAGGTTATGATTATCATCCGATAAACCAAAAATGGGAAAAGAGCGAGAGAAAAAAACTTAAGTGATATACCTAATATATTAGTTCAGTAATGCTAGAAAAAAGTCATACATTGTAAAGTAAGTATCATACATCGGATCGATCATCTGTTTGGGAGAATGGGATTTCATTTTCAGAACCATTTCAAAAGTTTGAGAGGATTAGTAAAGGCTATTTACAATAATATCACTACATAACACTAATAACAGCAACATTTTAGCCTACGCCTGGCGGGAAAAAATATGGTTATTCGAAATGAGTATTCACTTTTTAAATGCAGATCACCAAATAGAGCCGTATACATTGTACGCGAATCAGAAATCACAAGTAGATGTTTCCGCATGAATGCAAGATTAATCGATATATGTTTACAAACAATGTTAACAATGACCATTAACACACATATATAATAATACATTTATCATTTGGTCGAAAATGTGAAACCACATCCTACAAATGTATTCCCATGTCATGTGTCCCCCTTACCATGTTCTTTACATTGTGACGAATAGTTAATCCGCTGTTATTTGAACTCATCTATACAACTCTATCTATATACTGTATCATTGGTGGATAAAAACGCTGGAGCGTACACGTCTCAATGACACTGAAATGAAAGGTCTAACACATTCGAGGTGGAAGGGATAGGGGTAGGTGGGGGACAACTTACTTAAATGCTGCTTGTGATTGGCTTGCAAGGGCGGTAAAGACGTGCCACCAAGCAAAGAACTGAAACAGTCCTGACTTCGAATTGCCCTGTAAGAAAAGATAGAGCAATATACATTTAAAAAAGTCAGAGTAAATATTTACTGTTGTGTATACTGTATTTTGTAACTTGTACGCCATAATTGGTTGGTGAAATGTCGTTAAAGGATTTCTTTTTCATTAAAGGGAAGTACTCCTACCATTCATAGGTGCCATTTGTAATAAAAACGTTTGTTATGCAGAACTTGGCTCTCGCCAAATGTTAAGAGCAAATTAATGTTTTGTGAAGATATCGTTGCTTTAATTTAAACAATGTCACTTCATGATGTCGAACTTACCGAATCACACTGTATTTGTATTCTTAATTTGATTTTGACTAACGTCGTTTTAATAAACCTGAATTGTAAACATAGGACTTGTTATTCTAAACTTACCTAAGCTGCTCACAGAAGTTATTATCAATGAGCCATAGAGTAAAGGCCGCGACGTATAGAATCAACGGATCAATCAGAAGAAACTTGGAGTGTGTCATACGTCTGGGAAAAAATAAACAATTATACTGGGTAATAAGAGTACAGGAGGGGAGGGGGGGGGGTGATGCGGGGCAATGGTTCAGTAGAGGATGTTTGCTTTGCTTTAAGGTCGGAGAAGGAATATTACGGGTGCAACCCCCCCCCCCCCCTCCCTTCAACCTTACACGAAGTACTCATTCGCAAAACCTTGCGTTTAGGGCTACTTAGATAGACGTTATACTCTATATATGCCCCAGAAAGCACCATATGACTTTTGCATTTTTTTCTGCAGAGGAATGGGAGTCCCACAATAAAACCACGGCAGCACCCTAAATAAAATACTTCATTCTCATTGGGCCCTCCCATAACGACTCTAGTCACTACCTAAATCAGTCAGGGGAACTTTGGAGTTTATTTACAATTTATAACTTTGTCTACTAATCCCTTGTCTACTAATCCCCTTACATCTATCTCTTTGTTTTCACCATGCTCATTAACCTGTCTGTATTCTGTGCGTGTTTTTGTCCCTTCTGTTAGTGTTACTTGTCATTTAGCCTTTGAAGAAGATCCTGCTAGGATCGAAACGTCAGGTCAACTTACTTTTACACATTCTCCTACACAGGCGCTCAATTGGATAAGCAGTTTGCTAACAGTTTTATTTTATTTTGATTACAATTTATAACTGTAATCTAAATAAGCCTCAGAATGAACCATTTGACGATAAAAGAATGAATTTAATTTTAGGGGGGGAGCCCCAACCGGACCCCCAACAAAGGAGGTGGCTTCAATGATCCCAGTGAATCCCACACCTTTAATAATTCCCACCCCTATTTTAATCCTCCATTGAATGACCATTGGATTCGTCAGCATTACACGGAAGCAAATGCAGCGCACTTTTACATGCCAATTCGACAGGTCGAAGCACCTAACCATTATATCGTATTTCTGCATATATCAGTACGATAGGCACCACAACATAGAATGATGTTCGAATATACATGTTCAGTATTGTTCTAAGAGTGTAAAGAAAAACATAAGTAATATGATTACCGTGCGCAGTAGAAGGTTCTCCCAATTATGCAGAATGTTACTTAACCAAACGCCGCCTGTAACAAGGAAGAGCAAATAAGGAAATGATCGCATCTCGGTTTACAATATTCGAATACATACTGTAGGCATACCGTACATATAAGAGATGATATTGGCATATGCACTAGGTAGCATACTATACTAATTTCATTGTATTGAGGTGGAACCTTTCACCAGATAATCGTACCCCTCCCCCACCCCACCCGTGTTAAACCGTGTGTAAATTTGTAAACGTTTCTGGAAAGGATATTCCATGAGAATTTACTGACTTAGGACATTACAAAAATAGCCTAGTTAGGGGTGGGAGGGGGGAGGGGTGGGGTCAGGAACCGTCAGACAGTGGTCAGACTATTGTTCTCCGTTTGGGGAATATCATAAGTTAAATGTTATTTGTGTGTGTAGGGGGGGGGGGTCATAGCGCCAGCAAACAACATATGTAACAACATTTAAAACATGCCGGTATCTCCGAAACAGTATCACCTTTTACGTAACTGTGTTCTTGGTCACAGCGCTGATAGACAATAGTTTGCTTCTAACTTGTCTAACTTATTAAAGGAATTGTCTGGTGGAAGATTTTGATACATTGTCCTTGTAGTTATTATTTTTCTCTTTCTAACCATGTAAAAATTGTCCCCATTCGACCTTTCCTTCTTGTAGAAATCTGGTTTTCAAATTCACCAGTTTCTCACCAAAAGTACCGTTTGTTCGAACGCTTCAATATGGTGATTGACGTAGTGCTTGCAGATAGGCAAAACAGGCGACTTGAAGTTAGCACTCCCAATTCCGCAGCAAATAAACTCACGTGTAAGCACATTGGATTGCCTCATATATATAACGTACATACTCGCGAACGTATATATACTACGATGCTCAGTTGGTGTACTTGTATAGCGTTACACATAGTACACTCACACTCAAACCACAGTTCATTAACTGTTCTTCGAAATCGCTGAAATAAACTTCACGGATCAAATTAACAGTAAAAGGAAACCTGGAAAGTATTCGTTAACCCGAAAGATGAAACTTGGCGGAATCGATGTCATCGCAGAACTGTCCGATTGTAAACGTTAGAGTGGCCTATACACGCGAACATTCTTCGCGCTGGAGTTGGATACCGCGATGTATAAGCAACGAAGAGCCTGCTGTTAAAACTTATCTTGTGTTACACAAAGACCACGAAACCACCGATCTACTACATATATGGCGGCTTAAGGAGTTTTTTAAATCATATCTAATTTATAAGAAATTTCACCGGAAATTATTGAAGAAATTGATCGAATCGTTGTCAGAGCAGAATGTAGCACTGAGAAGCTTAGGCTTCGCAGAACTGTCCGATTGTCAACGTTTGAGTATAGCCTACATGCGAACATTTTTCGCGTTGGAGCTGGATAGCGCGATGTATAGCCTGAACAACTCAAGAGTCTGCTGTTAAAATTTACCTTGTGTTACACAAAGACCACGGAACCACCGATCAAGTACATGGCGGCTTAAGGAGTTTTTGAAAACATATCTAATTTTTAAGAAATTTCACCGGAAATTAAGGAAGAAATTTATCTGTATACAAACGCTGTTTTTGTTGTGATTACCGTATAGGTACTGTGCGGAGGGTGGGTTATGACGCAATCTGCTATGGCAGAGCTGACGTCACGTATTGTACTGTTCAAATCATATTTGAAATGTCTATCCATAACGATTAAAAAATCGTTTCTCTGTCAAACGCAACATAAGCGTTCTCATACTTTGACAACATGTTTGGAAAATTATTTACTATTTTTTAAGGTAACTTCTTTGGGCCACCAGACAATCCTTTTAATAATGCTCTTCGTTTTATAGTGATTATACCCATTCCTGCTCTCTGCTATGTCAATACTGACATTGCGTTAACGACGTTAGACCTTTTAGCACAGACTAACAAAGGCGAAAGCTAGAGATTCCAACTTCAAGGATGTCCATTTTGAAATGATATTTTTTCTATATTGATTCGAAAATACATCTTTCGCTTCCGTATTTGACCCCCCAAAAAGTACATTAGCATGTATTTATTGTCAAAGACGAAAGCGAATATACGACAAACCTGATAAAATTATCTGGCACGAGATATTTTATTAATAAAATTGCACACTCACTAATAGCCGTTTATCTGACGTAAGAGAATTAGGAGAGGTGTGGGGGTGGGGGATTTTAACAAGTTGCAATTATTATTTAAATAATGCACGATGGCCCCAGTAAACTTGCCGGAAGTTGTCAACTCAGCCCCAACTTATCTCATTCAATAGGTTTCTGATATTTTGCCCCCCCCCCCTCTCCCCATCTCCACCACAACCAAATTTAGACGGACACAGATGAATATCTTGAAACCGTTCAAAATTACATTTCGATGACTAAATTAAAGAAAATTTAATAAAAGCGATATCAAATCAAGAATAACATTATCATTAAAACCGGCTGTCAAGTTTGTATTAGC
This sequence comes from Apostichopus japonicus, assembly GCF_037975245.1. Lineage (NCBI taxonomy): Eukaryota > Metazoa > Echinodermata > Holothuroidea > Aspidochirotida > Stichopodidae > Apostichopus > Apostichopus japonicus. Next base: position 11,615,289 of record NC_092575.1, read on the forward strand.
TACATTTATATAGGGGCAGAAGAATTGAAAATTTAAGTAAAATATCATGACAATATAAGCATTAAAGTAGTCAGAACAATTACAAGTGTCGTCAAGTAAGCTCACCTGGTGAAACGCCGGTTGTTGTAGTATCAAGTATGATATTGACACGCATGCGCTATAGAGAACTATCACCACCGCGAGCGGATGGTTTGAGGATTTAGGCGGTGAATTGCATTCATAGCTGTAAAGGACAAGCACAGATGTTTTCCTCTGTCATATATATATGAAGATCAACTCAATAAGATAACGTGGATACAACTAATTACAAAGATATTCAGAGTGAGATCATTTTAATAATTAATCTTTCACCATTGGTCTGTGGCTCAACTTTGAAATGATAGTATAAACAACAGACATGAGAATGACATTCTTCTCGTTCTAGTGTAACTGTGTACATGCAAAATATCTAAACTAAGTTTGTATTGCTATATACCGGCATGGAATGAATTGATGGAGAGGTGGGGGGGGGGGGGATTCAATGGTAACCGGGAGAGGCACCAGCAATTTAAGCAGAGGCACAATACTCGTTGTATGAATCTTGTGGAGTTTTGGTACACATGATAGTGGCTCAGATGGAGAGAGGGGAAGTAATCTGCAAGGTAGGGGACGGGGGGGGGACACGATCCTCCTTGCCCCGGCCCAAGCAGCTGGTCTGATGCTAACATATGATCATGTGTGATGAGTACGTTAATATCACAACACCAACACGGTGACCGTGTGATGAGTACGTTAATATCACAACAACAACACGATGACCTTGTGATGAGTACGTCAATATCACAACACCAGGCGCGTATCCAGGATTTTCTAACCCGGGGGGCGCGAATTATATCTAAGCGGAACGCCACCATCGGTTGGCGCGCAGCGTACAAGGAAATTTCTGGTTTTGATACCCCCCGGATCACCGGAAATAGCACTTCTCGGGCTTGAAAATGACCAACCAGATGTACACTTTTGCCTGAGAACCAAGTATTTCCCAAAAGTTTTTTTCCATCCATAACCTTTTTGAAGATTGTCACCAGTCACACATCATGTTCGACCTCATTGCATGTCCTATGGATCATTGCTTTTGTAGGTGATTCTACGTCACGGCCCACAATATCCGAAAGCCCCACTTTTGAAGGTTTTAAGCCCATTATTTGTTGAGAATTTGAAAATTCACATTTCTCGTGAATAAAATCACTTCAAAACATAACCATAATGTTGCACAAATTCAATCTATGGACAAGCAATATAGAAAAACCTCCTTGAACCCCTAACAGACAGGTCAAAGTTGCACGAGTAGAGGAAAGTATGATGAAGAATGTTGGTGAGGAAATTTTCGAAAATTTAGAGACAGTTAATTTATTGGTGTAGAAATATTAAAACGTCTTATAATGGCTATTATAAAACTTGGTTGAAGGAAATGAAAAATAGCAGATATTTCCGATATCAGGTATATCGAAACCGAACACTACACACATAGGCGTAGGTCCCGTAGGAGGCGGTGGCTGCAGCCCCCATCCCCCCCCCCCCCCCCGCAACCAAAGTTTTCCCCATCTTTTTCGGGCACCTACTGAAAGAAAAATAAATAGCAATGAATAGGTTAAAAATTATCTCTTTGGTAATTAAAATAAAGTTCTAAGCTTGGCCGACATTACTACTGTAAAAGAGAGTTTTGACATAAATGGATCTGTATGATTTTTCTCCATCTACATAGGACAATTCGTTGTTTACATAGCATCCAGCGGTATACTGTGCAACTTTCACGGACCGTGCGGTACACGATGCCATGCACATGTAATGACTGATGCTTGCTTATATGATATTGGCATTGATATGTTGAACGCGCGCGAAAAATTTTGGCTTTTTTTTCGGGCAAGTCATTACAGCCCCCAAATCCAATTGGGCTCCTACGCCTTTAACTACACACATAGACAGTTTTTGAGGCTGTTCATCGTGGAACATGCATTTCAATGCTCACTGATATGATGTTATATCTGCTCTTTGCTTTACAAGTTCGAACAGGCGTGTAGCGAGTAATTGCCAAGGGAGGGGCGAAGCCTGTAGGCAAACTATCTAAGCGAAGCGCCACCATGGTTTGGCGCGAAGCGTACAAGAAAAATTTTGGCCGAAAATGCCTCCCAGATCGCTGGAAATGACAATTCCCAGGCCTTGTAAGTTGCATCTAAGCATTGTCTATTTTGAAATTACTAGCGATGTCATAAAGAAAATTTGCTCGGGGGGGGGGGGCGGCCGCCCCCTTCCCGAAATGCGTCATGTACCCCGACGACTCGGTCGAGTTCAAGACCAGCCACAGTTGGTTCCATATAGCACAATTGTACAATTGTTTAAGGCGTCCATACACACACACGCGTTATGATAGACCATATATAGTATTTATATAGATACATTAGTGAGAGAGGAAAAATGGAAACGTCAAAAATGGAGTTGTCGGTGTAAGGGGTAGGGTGAGGCGCACACCCCATCCGTAATCCTTGATCTGTCACTGGCTACCCTGTGTATATTATAGGGATCAGCGCTTTAACTATGACTGTTCCTCTTTCTCTTCCCGAGGTCTTGGCTATCTTCTACTCCCTCCTCTTTTCCTTTTTCTCTTTTTTTTCTTTTTCTTTTCCCTTCCTTCCTCTCCTCCTTTTCTTTTTTCCCCCTCCTTTTCCCTTTTTTCTTCTCTTTTTTTTCTCTCCTCTTTTCCTTACCCGGGGGGCGCGCGCCCCCAACGCCCCCCCTGGATACGCACCTGAACACGAACACGATGACCGTGTGATGAGTACGTTGATATCACAACAACAACAAGATGACCGTGTGATGAGTACGTTAATATCACAACAACAACACGATGACCGTGTGATGAGTACGTGAATATCACAACACGAACACGATGACCGTGTGATGAGTACGTTGATATCACAACAACAACAAGATGACCGTGTGATGAGTACGTTAATATCACAACAACAACACGATGACCGTGTGATGAGTACGTCAATATCACAACACCAACACGATGACCGTGTGATGAGTACGTTGATATCACAACAACAACAAGATGACCGTGTGATGAGTACGTTAATATCACAACAACAACACGATGACCGTGTGATGAGTACGTTAATATCACAACAAAAACACGATGACCTTGTGAAGAGTACGTCAATATCAAAACACCAGCACGATGACCGTGTGATGAGTACGTTGATATCACAACAACAACAAGATGACCGTGTGATGAGTACGTTAATATCACAACAACAACACGATGACCTTGTGAAGAGTACGTCAATATCACAACACCAACACGATGACCGTGTGATGAGTACGTTAATATCACAACAACAACACGATGACCGTGTGATGAGTACTAATTGTGAGATGTTTTTCAGGTTCCTGTCATATTACGGTTTGTTTCATTGTATTTTTCAGTGTTTGTTATGACGTCAAACTTCTTTTGGCTTAGGTTATCTAACAACACACAAATGTCATAGCCTGGAGTTCCATGGTAAGTGCCGACTAACAAGGCATCAGTACATAAGTTAGTAGATTCGTTGGCCTATCCGTCAACACTAATTCGTGATGGTTGCGTGTAAAGGAAAGGTGAGATCTATATTTTGTATAACGCATACGGCAATTAATGAGGCCCTCATGAGACTGACGTTTCTAAATAATTAAATATATTTCCTTATTTTCCGCCAGTATACGAAACAAAGTGCATTGTTTATCTTAATACTATAGAGGCTTCAGTTTATATCTCCTATGTAAGTAGTACCGTATGCACTGCAAAATAAAAAATTCCCCACTTATATAAAATGTTCAAATCTATACAAAAGTAACTGAAAGTGTAAGCCTAATTAAATCTTAATTGTTAATGAAATAATGTAAACAATGAAACGATATAACTTAGCTATATCAATAAAAATTCGATTCAAGTCTCATTTGGAAATGAACACAAATATAATAAATTAAACTTCATAGTGAAAGTACTCACGCGGAGTAGACAAAGAAGGTTATTGTCCAAACCATCGAAAGTTCGTCTATCATCTATAAAAGAAGACGAAAATAAATATAACGAAAGAAGAGAAAGTAACTGGCGGTTTAACATTAACTTACATTTGTTTACATAACTGAATACAATGCGCTGGAAAGGTTACTATGGGTAACATCTTGCTTTGTCATGTAAAAGAAGACGAAAATAAATATAACAAAAGAAGAGAAAGTAACTGGCGGTTTCACATTAACTTCCATTTGTTTACATAACTGAATACAATGCGCTGGAAAGGTTACTATGGGTAACATCTTGCTTTGTCATGTAAAAGAAGACGAAAATAAATATAACAAAAGAAGAGAAAGTAGCTGACGGTTTCACATTAACTTCCATTTGTTTACATAACTGAATACAATGCGCTGGAAAGGTTATTATGGGTAACATCTTGCTTTGTCATGCAAATGAAATCACTATACGATAGCGATTTGCGTGACAAGAACTCCCTCAGACAGTTAACTCAAATCTGATGGACGATTGGAATATGTCCCAGTGTAAAAAGTGTCATGACAACGGTGCTCGTTCAGTGACTTTACAGGTGACGTCATAGTGCCGCAAAGGAGACAAACAATTTTACCGTCCATTTCTTTTCTTTTCATATTTCAGTGTGAAGGTATGCACTACTATCACTGACAATAACACTCCAGAAGCTTCAGTATTAACCGATGCTGATGCCCTAAACCAACTTTACTATATTAGGAGAAAATGAATACGGCTGTCCACATTAACAAATACAACTGACTGGCCAGTGGCCACATTAACATATATAACTGTCTAAGGATAACGTTATATTGTACAGACAAGAGAATGATCGGGACGGAGCGAGTTCGGCAAGGGGGGGGGGGGGGGAGCTCAGGGTGGGTGAGTGACCAGTGAATTGCAGGTAGGGTGATCGGGAGAGGATAGATGATCGAGAGGGAAGGGGATTGGAAGATCATGTAGGGTGTCAGGAGGGGTAAATAGGGAGGAAAGTTGAGAACGGGGATCGAGATGGCAGGGGAAGTCTAACAGTGTTTAGATGGAATCTGTAAATACAACTAGTTCATGCTCATATACTACGTTGGCGTAACCTATTATGTTTTGTTCTTTGCTTCTAATAAGTTATGCATAACGACTAAATTGAAACTTTCCACACGGCAGGGGAGGGGGTCTTACATCCCTCGCCATACCTCTGCTTGTTGCTTCTTAGTGGTATATCGTAAAAACTGTTGTGGTCAATGGTAGTTCATTCTTAATCAGTTTTATCCTTGTTGACCAACTTTTGTTTTTTTTTTCATATCTATATTGCAGCACTCTCTTTCACGAAGTTTCTCCATATTCCAATTTCCTTTGAGACTATATTGTATTCTCGATATGACTGGGCGAATCTTAAGCTTTACGTCGTTTGTTTGGATTTGTAAAGATTACCGTGTCTCTGACACTAATAACTAACTGGCTATGTTCTAGGGTGTAAGATATGCATGATTGTGTAGGTTACTTTTAACTTCAGTTAACATTCCCGTAAAGGAACTGAAGGACGTAGCATACACATGGTGGCATGAATTGCCGTATCAATACAAGCGTTAGTTAAACTTGAATCCTCTGAAATATATAAAATATAGGGGTCACGAAAGTTGGTTTCCCCCTTTTGTAAGTTTTTTTTCCTATGCTATATTCTACAAGTTGTAAAGTACAATATATCATATATGTTGCTTATATAGGCTACACACGTTACATTTTGCGCTATGGAAACAGGATGTTCCACATACAAGGGCGGCGAAACCGGGGGGGCACAGGGGGCACGTGCCCCCCCCCCCCCCACTTTCCTCCCTCAGGTTAAAAAAATGCCCTTTTTCTACATAAAATTTTTTAAATAAAAACAAGTTTACAAAGCGAAACCCGAATGAAATATTTCGGGAAGTTTTAAATGTTTAATACCATAGTCGTAGGAGCCCAATTTGATTTAGGGGCTGTAACGACTTGCCTGAAAATATTCCCAATATTCCCAAAATTTGTAGCGCGCTCCGCGCGCGCTCAACATGTTAATATGAATATCATATAGGCATGCGTCGGTTATTAGGCTACATCGCATTCCAATAACATGCAACCATTTGTCGTGTTATTACCCTTTCATATTGGTTATGATGATAATAATATCAGTTTAACCATTGAAAAACACATAGCAAATTATTTTCTTTTCAGTAGGTGCCCGAAAAATTCTCAGCATATTGCCCGAATTTTCAAAAAAGTTATTGGTTGGGGGCTGCAGCCCCCCCCCCCCCCCACCCGGCTCCTACGCCTATGTTTACTACCACAAGGCTTCTAACATTCTGGTGAGTGCCATTATGCATATTCAATTTGCCACAAAAATCCTAATGCATTTCCAAAAATGCATTGCTATATTTCATTGTGACTTTGTAATAAGTAGAAGCCATTTATAGCCTACTATGAATAATGAGTATAGTTTTAATATCCCATAACCTACCCCGTCCTTTCGTATTTTGACATATTTCATTTGCTTTCATGCATGTATCGATCGCGTGTGCAGGGACTTGGACTTTATAATGATTTCACCTCATTTTGTCTCGAAAGAAAACTTGTACCGTGTTTCCCAATTTGCACATTAGATATTGCAGTGCTAGTATGCATTGTTTCCTTGAGGGGGGCAGTGGCGGAGCGTCCATACAGTCAGGGGGCGGATTTGACTTTTTTATTGCGCTCTCATCTATCTATTGACATTTGTCACATTATTTGCAAATTAGCAATGCCCGGAAAGGGCCATTTCCGGCGATCTAGGGAGTACCTTTACTCAAAAAAATGTCTGTTCGCTCCGCGCCAACCTGTGGTGGCGCTCCGCTTAGATAGCGTCGAAAGCGCCCCTACAGACCATTCTCGCCCCCTGACCAATACCTCTAGCTCCGCCACTGGAGGGGAGGGGGGTGGCGTTGATGGAGTGATGTGCATACACAAATAAAATAATACAATAACAGTTATAAAGGGTACTAAATATCAGGCTGCATCAGTCCAATCGAATTTCTGCAAAGTGCCCTTCGACGTTGGTGCCCCCCAGATGAAAAGTGCTTCCGCCGCCCTTGTCCACATATGCTGACTATGTGCTTCTATTATAATGTGTGTTTGGCTATATGCAGTGCATACGCCATAATATTACGGTCACCATGGCGACCTGAACTAATGGTTTGTTATATGATACCACTTGCTTCTCTTGAACATGAAAAACGAACGACTGCTTTATATATACACTTAACCTTTCATTTTGGCTTCACAAAAGATGGCGCAATTGCTAACAAACGTTCGAAAGATTTTGAATGACACTTTCACGGTTCAACCAAGGGCGGCGGAACCGGGGGGCACAGGGGGCACGTGCCCCCCCCCCACTTTTCCTCAGGTTAAAAATGTGCCCTTTTTCTACATAAAAATTTGAAAATAAAAAAAGAGTTTACAAAGCGAAACCCACGTCGAATGAAATATTTCGGGAAGTTTTAAATGTTAACTACCACAGGCGTAGAAGCCCAATTTATTGGGGGGGGGGGGGGGCTGTAACGACTTGCCCGAAAAATATTACCAAAATTTTTCAACATGTTAATGTGCATATCATATAGGCATGCGTTGGTTATTACATCGCATGCCAATAACATACAATCATTTGCCGTGTTATAACCCTTCCAAATTGGTTATAATTATTGGGAAAGTCGTTACAATAATAATGATCATAATAATATCACTTTAACCATTGAAAAAAAACATAGAAAATTATTTTTCTTTCAGTATTTTGACATATTTCATTTGCTTTCATGCATGTATCGATCGCGTGTGCAGGGACTTGGACTTTATAATGATTTCACCTCATTTTGTCTTTTTCCTTGTTTCCCAATTTGCACATTAGATATTTTAGTGCTAGTATGCATTGTTTCCTTGAGGGGTGGGGGGGGGGGGTAGGGATGATGGAGTGATGTGTATACGCAAATAAGATAATACAATAACAGTTATAAAGGGTACTAAATATCAGGCTGCATCAGTCCAATCGAATTTCTGCAAAGTGCCCTTCGACGTTGGTGCCCCCCCCACCCCAGATTAAAAGTGCTTCCGCCGCCCTTGGGTTCAACAATATAATATTACCATGTGTGGACTGAAAGTCATGTTCTTTCGTATCACCGAGAGAATACCGTACATGATGTGTATATATTCATCCGAGTTATAATAGCAGGGAACGCCCTAAGTACAAGATGGAACAGTTAAATATGTTGTCATTTTATTGAGAAATTTAGAACAACAATAACCAATAGACCTTATACAGGTCCTCTTTTGTATGTATAGTAGAATCTTACCTGGGTCTTTATTTTCAGGGTCATGTGAAAGCAGAAAGAAGCGACGCCGACAACTGCAAAAAGAAAGGTAGATTTGTAAGAAAAGGGTCAACAGAAACAAAGTAGGACCTGAATTTAAAAAAAAAACAAGTTTATGACAGAACAGAATATTAATATATATGTGAATATATACGTGAATATATATATGAATATATATTTTACATATATATATATATATATATATATATATATATATATATATACATTGGTATATTTGTTTACTTCAACGCATGATAGCTGCACCTCGGGGATAGGTTTACCTGACACCAGGTAAACCTAAGTCTAGGGGCTTCTTGTTCAATCAATTTCACTTCCTTTGAGGAATGATTATTTCGAGTTAAGAGAAAACCTCATAAACTTTTCAATTCCGAAGTTACAATAAAAAAATCGTTCATTTAAAGGGTAAAATTTCCCCTCAAAAGTGGAGGTAATTCCGAAGGGTATATAACAGAATTACGAACATGGTATATATGTTGATCCCAACTTTACATCTCGATTTTGACCAAATGCGGCTATATATAGTTCCGAAACTTAAAGGTTCCTCTAATTACACTGAAATCTTCGTAATTGTACTTTTTCTTCCATTAATTTTGGATATTTAAGAAAAAAAGAGTTTCTATTTTAACTGGCAAATTTACACGTAACGAAACAACGCCCCCACACATAAGCAGTTCTTTCTGTGTTCGGTGGCAGGGCAGTCGATCGGATCGTATCGTTGCTATCCCGATAGCCTACATTCAACGTTACTTTATGTGGCCTAGCAATGTAGTCTACAAAGGAAAGTGCCGCAGGTTACCGTAAACGTTGCCCATTTGAAGTTGGCTTTTGGACTTTGGTGCAGTATATGCATTGTAAGTAAATTCCTTAAAAGTGTTCCGGATATATTAATAACATTTAGAGTAAATACCCTCATGCTGAACACAAATAAATTAAGACCATGGTTAGAGTTAGAGTAGACTAGCCTAGGCCTAACGTTAGCCCTAAATTGGACCTATCAGTATTACCCCAGCAAAAAATGTACCCTAATTTTACCGCGGTAAACTATGGTAAATGTGTGGTAAATGGGGTAAATGTGTGGTAAAATTGTGGTAAAATAAACTGTGGTACATTTACCGCAGTTTTACCATGGTATTACCGCGGTAAAAGTATGGTAAAAGTGCGGTACATTTACTGCGGTAAATTTACCGCAGTTTTACCATGGTATTACCGCGGTAAAAGTATGGTAAAAGTGCGGTACATTTACTGCGGTAAATTTACCGCAGTTTTACCATGGTATTACCGCGGTAAAAGTAGGGTAAAAGTGCGGTACATTTACTGCGGTAAATTTACCACAGTTTTACCATGGTATTACCGCGGTAAAAGTGCGGTACATTTACTACGGTAAATTTACCACAGTTTTACCATGGTATTACCGCGGTAAAAGTGCGGTACATTTACTACGGTAAATTTACCACAGTTTTACCATGGTATTACCGTGGTAAAAGTAGGGTAAAAGTGTGGTACATTACTACGGTAAATTAACCATAGCTTTACCATGATATTACTGGAGTAATTAAGTAGGGTAAATTTATATGGTACATAAACTACATAGGTGAAATTCCTACAATTGTGCCATGATTAACCACAGTAAAATTAGGGTAAAACTATACAGTGCAATTATACTATGGTAAATTTACCATAATTGTACCATGATTTTACCACAGTAGAACATATATGGGTCACACTATGAAACATGATGGTACATTTACAGCAATTTTTGCATGATTTTGTCCCACATTTTTGCAATACTGATAAGACAAACCTTTTGCCAGCTTATGTTCTACTCATATCTTAATGTTGGCAATATAAATTACCTGTGGATATGAGTTGAATTAAGAAGAGAGACCAACTGCTATTCTTATATGTTATAGTATGCATCTCTTTTCCTAAAAAAAACAGTAGATATATACATAGAGAATTCCTTCATGCAATCCCTGATAAATTTGAGAGGAGACAACATTTAATTCTTTTTTCATCATGAGGGAGAACCTAAATGCCTTTAAAATGAAAAAAGAACTATATAAACTTGCACACATAAGGCATAGCTTCTGTGCCTCAACACTGAACACACAAAAATTGACCAATCAGTGTCCTCAGATTTGGGTATTCTCTTTCAGGTCCATTAAATGACATGACAAGTCTATGTATCGTATCTACAATGTACCTTCTTCATTTAAACCAAGTCTTTGAGGAAAATTGGAGATCAAAAGTCCAATCTGGACTACCAGTTAAGTCTAAAGAAGATAGTCAGGAATCATACCAGCTAGGGTTATTGAAATTCAACAAAGCTTTCTCATGTGTGAAACCTCCATGGATTTGATGAATTAAAAACTGTTCATGCTACAACTGTGGACTCACATGTCAGGCATACACCCATTACAATAAGGGTAAAGGCATATTGCCAAATTATGATACAATACACTAATGGGTGAAATTCAAAGAAATTTATGGTGGACATTCTGATTGAAATTAGGACAAAATTATGCTCAATGTGAGGTAAAACTGTCCTACAATTAGTGTAAAATCCTGCTAAACTGAGGTAAAACTAAAGTAAAAGCGTAGTAAATCTACGGTAAAACCATGGTAAAATTGGGGTAAAAGAACGGTAAAGCGTGGTAAAAGTATGGTAAATTTGTGGTAAAACTAAGGAAAAAGCCTGGTAAATATACGGTAAAATTGGGGTAAAAGAACAGTAAAACTGTGGTAAATTTAGGGTAAAAGTGTGGTAAATCTACGGTAAAACCATGGTAACCTTGGGGTAAAACCATGGTACACTGTGGTAAAAGCATGGTAAAAGTATGGTAAATCGAGGTAAAACTAAGGAAGAGCGTGGTAAATATGCGGTAAAATTGGGGTAAAAGAACGGTAAAACTGTGGTAAATTTGGGGTAAAAGTGTGGTAAAAGTGTAGTAAAAGTGCGGTAAAAGTATGGTAACAGCGTGGTAAATTGCGGTAAAAGTGAAATAAAGCTATGGTAAATTTGTGGTAATTTACTGCGGTAAACCGCGGTTTACCGCGTCCATAGGGCCAAAACACCGCGGTAATGTACAACAAATTTACCACGGTTTTACCGTGGTAAAATTGTGATATGTTACCGCGGTAAATTTGAGGTAAATTTTTTCCTGGGACCGGCTATGGTAAATCACAGCTGCCTGCTACTGCCTTTGCTGATACTCGGAATATAAATGTGATTCATAAATTAAAGTATATACTTGTAACAGACTGGTCAACCTACACATTTTGCAGCCTGGTGATCTTCCAGATCTTTTAAAGTAAAGGCTTAATAATTGACGCACCTCCAAATATTACTAGGCCTACTAGTACTAGGCTACTATTACTATATACTAGCCTACTACTACTGTAGCTAGTACTAGCAACTATACAGCAGGCAACCATAACTTTTTGCAGCCAAGCAGAGTTAAATATTTCATGAGTTTGAATCCATTTCAGGTATTTGCTAATCAAATTGTTTCTGTGCATGTTTTGGGGCATTTGGAAATCTTACTCCCTAAAAATAACCAAAATTACCTCAATATAATACCACTAATCTCTGGGACCTGACCTTTCTGAAGTTAGAGGCTCAGAGCATAGCAAACAGCATCCAAAGATAATGGATGTTTACTTAGGCCTTCACTACAGTAAGCTCATCGACAGATGTGTCAATTTAGGAGTATGAAAGAACTTGCATTCGTGCGATGCAATTTTGAACCATTTCACAAAATATAAATCTTTGGGTATGTCTCAATCTCTCTGACATAAAATAAGGCAGTCAGAAAGTCACAACTCCACAAAAACAGATACACAAGCAAACGGAACACTACAGTAAAAGAAAGGGCCTGACAGATTCCATAAACGAGTTACAAAAGTAAACAATGTGAAAACGTTTGCCGTCTCAGTACAATATTCATCCCCACAATATTCTCTATATGTGTTAGTGTGCATCACTAAGCCCTGTGCGTACAGTAGTAGTGGTGTGTCATTGGTTCTGATTCAGAGAACTAAGTCACACAGGGCCTCAGTGTAGCAGTGTACAACCATTTTTTGTACTGTAACATGAGTTTTTTCCCCCTGCACCTATGGGATGAATCATGGCTGAAGGTAAACAATTGAGTATTCATTTTAGAATAACAACGCAATCATGGCTAAGTAATTTAGGCATTTTGATATTAACGTTATGATGTGGGTAGTGTTAATAGTGCTGAAGTAATAGCTTGATCAAAAGTATTCCTCAAAGTCCCACAATGCCTTCACAGGGTGACCTACTGTACAGTCACTTGAGCACTTAGGAGTTTTTGCAAAAAGAGCAAATTCCTTGTCCAATATTGCTAGGTTTGATCCATAACGGAGTCCCATAACAGAAAAACACAGTCTGTGATATATCAATGGAAAAGTGTAAAGATTCAATGTAACATATTTAAAAGGATTAGAGTATGTTGAAAAACCACCAGCTATGCATTTTAAGGAAATAAACAGTACCTCATTGAACCTTGCATTGTGTTCACACTAATGAGTTATGAAATTGTTATCAGTGTCTTCATCATTAAAAGCTATTAATTAGTTTGATCAATGGTCTCACATATTAGTGCAATCACAGAGGTTAAATTTCAATCAGGTTATAATGCCAAGGGAATCCAGACCTACTTCATAAAAAATAAAAAATAAATTCATGGCTCCTATAAAAATCATTCATGATAAAAACCAGCATACATACAGTATGTGCAACTAAAGTAGATTCATATTGGGTATCATGTCCAAATAAAAGCTCTTGATTGTATTCAGTTTTCATACTTTTAAAAATGACCATCTGTGTGCAGTAATTTGGTGTTAGTAAGTAACATGAAAAATGCACAAGACTAATGTTCAACAGGCACTAGATAGTTCTCATGTCCATAGCACAAACCAGGGAGTTGTTCCATTACAACTCCCTGCACGAACAGGCTATTATGATCAGAGTTGTTATGGAACAAATAAAACTCCCTTGTATGATGTTAGAACTGTACTGTGTGACAAAACACTTATATGCATACATGTGGTAACATGTTGCTATGATCCGATACTAGCTGGTTGGGTGTATAAATAGATCACCATTATGCAAACTGCACTGCACATGGTTTCCATTATGTAATAAGTTTCATTTTATGAATTTGTCAATCTGACATGTATGCTACTGTATATGTGTAGGCTGCATGTACAACTTATTGTATCTTAATAATATACAGCAAAAAACTATTGAGAACTGTGATAAACAACATTTTCAAAGTGACAGTTGGGGATCTAAAAAGACCACTGAAAGCCTTCTGTAGCGATATAACATGATACTAAACATTATATATCTCTGCAAGCTAGTGTACCCTGCTTTGAGACGCATGGTTTAAATAAGGTTTTCACAAGTTTGCCCTGTTGACCCAACCACTGGCCTAGACATACCAATAAATAGATCTATCCACGCTTCAAATTGAGTTTTCACAATTTGACCATTTTTACCTAAATTACCTTTGACCTTCACCAAAAACAATAGGCTTCTTGTACTTGTGATACATCTATACATACTGTACCAACCATGAGATCTGTCCAATAAAGCTTACTGTCATGAGAAACTGTGTTTTGCAAGCTAGGATCACAAACACAGTACTCCTACCAATGCACACGCACACATATGCCATCGTGAGTGGAAAGTTTCAACATCATTGAAACCAAACATTAAAAATGAACTCAGTCATAATGCCAAAGTCTGTGTACACGAGTAGTCCTGAGCTTAAACCCCAAATGATAGGTTGAGGGACTAAATGTACCGGTATACATAGTCTAGGGTGCATGCAATTTTTTAGTAAATGAACTGCATGCGGGGTGAGGCATTGAACCATGCATGAATACTCAGTCAATCTCTTGAAGTGATTGCATGCTAAATTCCTGGGTACAACTTACATACCAAATAATAGATCAATATTCAAACTTAGTAGTGTGGCATTTTTCTCAATTGTTGCATATGCGGTTTCCATGAAAAAAGTGATAGCTAAATTAACTAAACTGACATGAATATTGGACAACATGTACACTAAGTATTGACATCAAATAGGGAACTGCACTGTCAAGACTTCCACTTGCAATTTATGAAACAATTATCTGGACTTATTTATGTTCATTCTCTTGTCAGAAAAGATGGCTCAAATTTGGCACAATTTGAGGAATGCATGAATGCAGAATGAGAACACCACAGCAGATATGCTCCACTTTATTGCAAGAAGTACAGGGCTGCAATTTCAAGGTCGACACAGGATATCAAAATACTGTAACTTTGAGCTGCTGGTTCATGCTGACCATGGGATGCAGAGAGAAATGGCTTATATGGAAATAAGGAGCTCCCACAAGCATATATTGCAAACATCCCAGTTGTCTTTAATATTCAGTAAGTATTGACTGTGAGATATATTTTAAGTCCCTATGACCTGAAGTTAGTATTCTAAAGTCTTCCCTTTAATATCCTCTAAGTCTGATCAACACACACTATACATAATATAAATTTACTGTACTAAGTTTCAACACGAACAAAGATGATGAAAATTTGCTGTTTATTTTCAAAAACTGTAAACGATCTAAGGCAACGGCTAACAAAGTAATGTAAGAAAGACTTTCCACTTCCCACCAAGTCCACTGCCAAACCTTTTGGTTTACTTTGCTACTTCCACCATCATAGAATGTTATCCGAATTGAAATGACTTTATGTGTAGTCTTTGAAAACCAAATGTACTGTAAATCTGCCATCTGGCAGGCTGGAATGAATTGTAGGTAGGATTGTGAAGCAAAGACTTGAGGTGTTAACACACCATCACATTTTAACCTTGATTATGATGTGTTTATTTGTACCTTTTGCAACAATGTCAATATCAAAATGTGAGGCTTTAAAAAAATATTTACATGGAATGTACTTCAGTGAAACTTTGACATATGATTGAAATGTTGTTTTGGTTCATTGTAGGTTAACGAGAGCTGATGGAATTTCTCCACAAGAGAAGGAAGTACTGTCATCAATAAAATCTGCAGACAGAAGAATATTTTTACTGAAGATCAAAATTTTCAATGAAAGGAAAGGCTTTCGATTAAAATTGGACAAACAACTTCTGTAGATATAATGAGGACTAGATTTATATGTCATTGCTTGGAGCCAGGTACGGTGCATTCTATGAGTTTGAATTTTTCTTTTTAGTTTCTGGACAGGTATATGACATGCAGCATACAAATTAAAATTTGTTAATGAATTTTCTTCCTTTACAGCATCATAAAATTCATTATTAATAATCCATTTATACAAATTCTTATGTTGCTGTATTTGAGAATAATTTTCGTTAGTAAAACAAAGATTTTAATGATATTCATTGCATTAACTATTATTCATGTAACTCCCTTACTTCACTGTATCAAATAAAACATTGTTTCACCAATCCATTATTCCAGTTGTTATACTGCTGGGAGGGGAGACACCAAGGTCTTTTAATACTTCAGTTACCCAATTAATGCTAACTAGATGCTCAATAATGCTTCCCACAATGGGGATGTTGGGTCTAGCAAACCTTAAGTCTAGTGGACCCTCAATGTAATGGGCATCCTCCCCCCCCCCCCATGTTGGTACTAAAAAATAAATTCATGGCTCCTATAAAAATCATTCATGATAAAAACCAGCATACATACAGTATGTGCAACTAAAGTAGATTCATATTAGGTATCATGTCCAAATAAAAGCTCTTGATTGTATTCAGTTTTCATACTTTTAAAAATGACCATCTGTGTGCAGTAATTTGGTGTTAGTAAGTAACATGAAAAATGCACAAGACTAATGTTCAACAGGCACTAGATAGTTCTCATGTCCATAGCACAAACCAGGGAGTTGTTCCATTACAACTCCCTGCACGAACAGGCTATTATGATCAGAGTTGTTATGGAACAAATAAAACTCCCTTGTATGATGTTAGAACTGTACTGTGTGACAAAACACTTATATGCATACATGTGGTAACATGTTGCTATGATCCGATACTAGCTGGTTGGGTGTATAAATAGATCACCATTATGCAAACTGCACTGCACATGGTTTCCATTATGTAATAAGTTTCATTTTATGAATTTGTCAATCTGACATGTATGCTACTGTATATGTGTAGGCTGCATGTACAACTTATTGTATCTTAATAATATACAGCAAAAAACTATTGAGAACTGTGATAAACAACATTTTCAAAGTGACAGTTGGGGATCTAAAAAGACCACTGAAAGCCTTCTGTAGCGATATAACATGATACTAAACATTATATATCTCTGCAAGCTAGTGTACCCTGCTTTGAGACGCATGGTTTAAATAAGGTTTTCACAAGTTTGCCCTGTTGACCCAACCACTGGCCTAGACATACCAATAAATAGATCTATCCACGCTTCAAATTGAGTTTTCACAATTTGACCATTTTTACCTAAATTACCTTTGACCTTCACCAAAAACAATAGGCTTCTTGTACTTGTGATACATCTATACATACTGTACCAACCATGAGATCTGTCCAATAAAGCTTACTGTCATGAGAAACTGTGTTTTGCAAGCTAGGATCACAAACACAGTACTCCTACCAATGCACACGCACACATATGCCATCGTGAGTGGAAAGTTTCAACATCATTGAAACCAAACATTAAAAATGAACTCAGTCATAATGCCAAAGTCTGTGTACACGAGTAGTCTTGAGCTTAAACCCCAAATGATAGGTTGAGGGACTAAATGTACCGGTATACATAGTCTAGGGTGCATGCAATTTTTTAGTAAATGAACTGCATGCGGGATGAGGCATTGAACCATGCATGAATACTCAGTCAATCTCTTGAAGTGATTGCATGCTAAATTCCTGGGTACAACTTACATACCAAATAATAGATCAATATTCAAACTTAGTAGTGTGGCATTTTTCTCAATTGTTGCATATGCGGTTTCCATGAAAAAAAGTGATAGCTAAATTAACTAAACTGACATGAATATTGGACAACATGTACACTAAGTATTGACATCAAATAGGGAACTGCACTGTCAAGACTTCCACTTGCAATTTATGAAACAATTATCTGGACTTATTTATGTTCATTCTCTTGTCAGAAAAGATGGCTCAAATTTGGCACAATTTGAGGAATGCATGAATGCAGAATGAGAACACCACAGCAGATATGCTCCACTTTATTGCAAGAAGTACAGGGCTGCAATTTCAAGGTCGACACAGGATATCAAAATACTGTAACTTTGAGCTGCTGGTTCATGCTGACCATGGGATGCAGAGAGAAATGGCTTATATGGAAATAAGGAGCTCCCACAAGCATATATTGCAAACATCCCAGTTGTCTTTAATATTCAGTAAGTATTGACTGTGAGATATATTTTAAGTCCCTATGACCTGAAGTTAGTTTTCTAAAGTCTTCCCTTTAATATCCTCTAAGTCTGATCAACACACACTATACATAATATAAATTTACTGTACTAAGTTTCAACACGAACAAAGATGATGAAAATTTGCTGTTTATTTTCAAAAACTGTAAACGATCTAAGGCAACGGCTAACAAAGTAATGTAAGAAAGACTTTCCACTTCCCACCAAGTCCACTGCCAAACCTTTTGGTTTACTTTGCTACTTCCACCATCATAGAATGTTATCCGAATTGAAATGACTTTATGTGTAGTCTTTGAAAACCAAATGTACTGTAAATCTGCCATCTGGCAGGCTGGAATGAATTGTAGGTAGGATTGTGAAGCAAAGACTTGAGGTGTTAACACACCATCACATTTTAACCTTGATTATGATGTGTTTATTTGTACCTTTTGCAACAATGTCAATATCAAAATGTGAGGCTTTAAAAAAATATTTACATGGAATGTACTTCAGTGAAACTTTGACATATGATTGAAATGTTGTTTTGGTTCATTGTAGGTTAACGAGAGCTGATGGAATTTCTCCACAAGAGAAGGAAGTACTGTCATCAATAAAATCTGCAGACAGAAGAATATTTTTACTGAAGATCAAAATTTTCAATGAAAGGAAAGGCTTTCGATTAAAATTGGACAAACAACTTCTGTAGATATAATGAGGACTAGATTTATATGTCATTGCTTGGAGCCAGGTACGGTGCATTCTATGAGTTTGAATTTTTCTTTTTAGTTTCTGGACAGGTATATGACATGCAGCATACAAATTAAAATTTGTTAATGAATTTTCTTCCTTTACAGCATCATAAAATTCATTATTAATAATCCATTTATACAAATTCTTATGTTGCTGTATTTGAGAATAATTTTCGTTAGTAAAACAAAGATTTTAATGATATTCATTGCATTAACTATTATTCATGTAACTCCCTTACTTCACTGTATCAAATAAAACATTGTTTCACCAATCCATTATTCCAGTTGTTATACTGCTGGGAGGGGAGACACCAAGGTCTTTTAATACTTCAGTTACCCAATTAATGCTAGCTAGATGCTCAATAATGCTTCCCACAATGGGGATGTTGGGTCTAGCAAACCTTAAGTCTAGTGGACCCTCAATGTAATGGGCATCCTCCCCCCCCCCCCATGTTGGTACTGCATGTGGTATACTTTTGTTAGTGAAACTAAGAGTTTCATCCTAGTCATTACATTGAGGGATGCTCTTTATTGAACTCCTTTACTTCACTGCAGCGTATTGGTAATCAACTATTCTAGTTGTAATGTTGCTAGTACTGTATTTGAGAATCCTTTTGTTAGTGAAACGAAGAGTTTAATGCTATCCATTACATTTAGGAGTACTCTCTAAGTGTCTACCTTCACAACATCATATCATAAATTATTATTAATCCATTATCTCTTTATATTTATGGCAGAGCTGTAGTCGAGTCCAATTACCCAGAGCCCGATCCAAGTCCGAGTCCATCTTGTCTGAGCCAAATACAAGACCCCTCAAGTCCGAGCCGACTCCAGATACCAAAGATCACCTTTGGTAAAAACTCTTGAACTGTTATGATAATTATGCACCCAGGAGGAAATTTACCTCATGCTATAATTTTTCGGACCAGATAAGTGACAGCAAGCTCTTCCTGGTTCATAAATGTTATAAAACTACTGGGAGGGGAGACACCAATGTCCTTCAATACTTCAGTTACCCAATAAATGCTAACTAGACGCTCAATAATGCTTCCCACAATGGGGGTGTTGGGTCTAGCAAGTCTAGTGGACCCTCAATATAATGGGCATCCCTCTTGTTGGTACTGCATGTGGTATCCTTTTGTTAGTGAAACTAAGAGTTTTATCCTAGTCATTACACTGAGGGATGCTCTTTATTAAACTCCCTTTCTTCACTGCATCGTATTGGTGATCCATTATTTTAGCTGTAATGTTGCTAGTACTGTATTTGAGAATCCTTTTGTTAGTGAAACGAAGAGTTTAATGCTATCCATTACATTTAGGAGTACTCTCTAAGTGTCTACCTTCACAACATCATATCATAAATTATTAACAATCCATTATCTCTTTATATTTATGGCAGAGCTGTAGTCGAGTCCAATTACCCAGAGCCCGATCCAAGTCCGAGTCCATCTTGTCTGAGCCAAATACAAGACCCCTCAAGTCCGAGCCGACTCCAGATACCAAAGATCACCTTTGGTAAAAACTCTTGAACTGTTATGATAATTATGCACCCAGGAGGAAATTTACCTCATGCTATAATTTTTCGGACCAGATAAGTGACAGCAAGCTCTTCCTGGTTCATAAATGTTATAAAACTACTGGGAGGGGAGACACCAAGGTCCTTCAATACTTCAGTTACCCAATAAATGCTAACTAGACGCTCAATAATGCTTCCCACAATGGGGGTGTTGGGTCTAGCAAGTCTAGTGGACCCTCAATATAATGGGCATCCCTCTTGTTGGTACTGCATGTGGTATACTTTTGTTAGTGAAACTAAGAGTTTTATCCTAGTCATTACACTGAGGGATGCTCTTTATTAAACTCCCTTTCTTCACTGCATCGTATTGGTGATCCATTATTTTAGCTGTAATGTTGCTAGTACTGTATTTGAGAATCCTTTTGTTAGTGAAATGAAGAGTTTAATGCTATCCATTACATTTAGGAGTTAACTTTCTAAGTCTCTACCTTCTCAACATCATATAATAAATTATTAACAATCCATTATCTTTTTATATTTATGGCAGAGCTGTAGTCGAGTCCAATTAGCCAGAGTCTGAGCCAAGTCCAACCCCACTTGGTATGAGCCAAATCCAAGACCTTTCAAGTCCGAGCCGACTCCAGATATTCAAATATGATCACCTTTGGTAAAAATTCTTGAACTGTTATGATAATTATGCACCCAGGAGGAAATTTACCGCATGCTATAATTTTTTTCGGACCAGATAAGTGGCAGCAAGCTTTTCCTGGTTCATAAATGTTCAGCCCGGGCGCTCAACTTTCAAACCATGCAGGGAGAGGCAAAATCATATTCAAACCACGACCACCGCCAGGTTAGAACCTGCTTGTGAGAACCCTGCTCTACTAAAAGTGAAATTCTAGTTACACTTAGGATTGCTCATTAAGATTTTCAAATCATCATCATTGTCATGGTTGCTACTTTTTCTGATGTCATCATCATTTGTGAATTTGTGATTGTTGCCATGTTACATTTGCCAGTATCAATTTTGCTTATTGTTCTCTCCAAATTGCAGAGTAGAAGGAAGAAATGTTAGCTAATAGTTATTATACCATATGTTCTTGGTCTCTAAATTGTTTACGCTGAGGTCAGTATGAACAGAAGTGTTTATAATAGTTTTCCTTTCTGTTAAAGTATTTTCTGAATCATTTCATTAATTTTATATTTATACTGGAATTTTCAGTAGGTGTTGGCCTCATTGAGGGTCAAGGCTACTCAAGGTCAGTAGAGTAACATAGAGCATCTAACTCAACAAGGAAAAGTTGGTAGTCTTATGTAGTGCATATAGGTTTCTGACATTGAGTACTATTCTATAAACAGTATAGCAGAAGCCCATGTGAGATAACTAGATATCTGAATCTGAAAGCCATGTTAACATGATAGTTCAATATTGGAATGATGAATGGAAGTTTGCATGCAGGTGTATCATGTGCTGAGCTCTTAGCCAAGTCAAAGGTTATTTGAGGCCAATATAGGTAAAATCTGAAAACCTTCATGATCCCATACTATCTAGTATCTGACTAGTAGCTGCTTTAATAGCTGAATCTTAGGGCAATTAATATATTTATCAGAACAAGTAATGTACCTCAAAAGACTTCTTAAGCTCTTTTGAGCCCCATTCAATATTTCAGTGTATTAACTTCATCATTCTTTTAACAAATTTACTCCAAATTGCTAGTTTCATGTTCTGGCAATGAACCTTTGTCATATCATGTTGCATGAGTGCTGTAACTGGTTTACAATCTTGCAAAAGTCTTAAAAGGAGGATAGGGTGTTGGGATAAATAGTTCAAAATAATATTAACAAAATTGTACCATATTTTGCTTTTCTTTTTTCCCATATGTTGCCACTGCTTGAATAAGACTAGTTGATAGGACTTTTTGTGAGCTCCACCTTTGACAACAAGGTACAGTAGACTTCAACTGCATCTTGTTGGCAACATCCTAGGAAAGTTTCAATAAACACAGATGTTTCTATAAATGAGGAATCTGATGAACATTCCAATACTGCAAGTCTTTATTGGACATTTCAGCAGGAGGCAATAACCAATTCTGCTATCGTTACATACTGTAGGTCCTTCATAAAATGCCACTTAAAGAACTGTATTACTTCCTTGGAAGGTGAATTTTATTGTCAAATACAACATCTGTCAAATATTTAGTTTCCCAACCTGTCCAACACCTCCCCCCCCCCCCCACCCCTCCATTTATCCCGAGTAGTTTACAGAAACTGGGACAGAACATTTTTTGTGGGAAACAAGGTTAAATAATGTTGTTTGAGGTATTGAGCATTTATCTATATGTCCCTTTCGAAACTAGATAGGAGGAAGTAGCAAACAATGCAAGGAAAACATGAAGTTCAAGTGGATGCTTTAATTGCTTTTACCCAAAACATTGCTATATTCATTGATAAATATAATCCACTTCAAATTCAGTACCGTTATACAACATGCAAAAGAGTTATGATATTGATGTACTTTCTGAATTTAGACCATTGCAGGTGAACAAGTTTAACATTGGTTTTTAATTTGACTGTATGTAGAAAACACCGGTTACATAATGAACCTCAGATACAATGTTGTGCAAATGCATATTACTGCTAGGAGCTGTTTAACAAACAGTGAAAGAAAAATTTATTACTTGACTATCAAAAGATTCGCAGAACTCCACTCCTTCAACAATATTTACAGTGGTGCAGACTTCAAAGCAGTGCAAGGGCAACAACTGTCTATCTCTTTAAGAAATTTCCAAGTGCTTTCATTTCTAGCATTTGCATATGTTCAAAAGAAAAATGACAAATTAAAAGATGTGGTCTTTTCAACATGTTACCACATCTCCCCCCCTCTCTCCCCCATCAAAAAAGTATTGCATGTACAGCAGTAACCCTTTTTGTACATGTGCAATATATGGGGCAGAGCCTTATTCATGACTTGACCAAGCCCTTTATCCATTTGAATAGCACAAGTTATGTCAGTGGTATTCACATCAATGCCTCATTGAAAATGTGCCTCATGGTGAATTTTCTAGCTGATAGCATGAATGTGAATGAGCTGAAGTTGTTGAAGTTGCTTTGTTTATACATTTCTGAAAGTAACATGAAATTTCATATTGATTTTTAATGAAAATATTTGCATTTATCAGTAATAAACAGAAAGAAGACATAATGATTTCTGCTAAAGTGTCTTATCTCTGCCTCTTATGTTACAAATGTGTTCATTGGTTGGTCCTTGTACTTCGAACATATTGCTCCCTAACTCAGCAAACCCATATTCGATCTGAAGATGCTAATTCAAACAGCTTACTGTTCTAGCAAGTTCTCGACCAATTATATTGATGAATTTGCATCTGGATGAATTTGCACTGGTTGAATTTGAATCATGCCAACCATGTAAGGAGCCATTTCTTTAAACCTTGCAAGACTGTGCGAAAAATATATCATTCATTGGTCTGCATGGTATCGAATCTCCATGATGACCACTCATGAACGACCCTTCGACCGCGGACCGGCAGTAGGCTATAGTTGCTGAAAAACCTGACGTGACATAGCGCATAGGCCGAGATATGTCATGATATTTCAAAGCAACTTACCAGATTGTCTTTTTTCTTCTATTTCTCTAAACTATTTGATGACCATATCAAGACATGGGGATCTCAAAATAAAGGGTGCTGTGAAACTTTAGAGCAGCTTACAAGGCCTGGGAAGTGTTATTTCCAACGATCTAGGAGGTCTTTATAGCTGAAAATTTCCCGTATGCTGAGCGCCAACCCATATGGTGGCACTCCACTCAGGTAGTAACAAGACGCCTTCCCAGGAATTGTTCAAGCCCCCCCCCCCCAAGCGCCCACCCCCTCCACTGGAACAATCCTGGCTACGTCACTGCATGTACCACAGGTTTATCTGATATCAAAGTGAAAGCGGCTTTCCACAAGAATAAAGAAAGCATATCTTCATTTTTGTGTAACACCTACACAACTCAATCCCCACGCAAACAAGACTACCTACGTATAGTTTTCATTGAGGATTCCAATAATTCCTGCAATTTCCTACCAATAACATATGGAAAGTCACTCCTGTTATCGTGGCGGAGCTAGGGGTATTGGTAAGAGGGGGTGAGAATGGTCTGTATGGGCGCTTTCGACTTTATCTAAGCGGAGCGCCACCACAGGTTGGCGCAGAGCGTACAGAAATCTTTTGAGTAAAGATACTCCCTATATGGCCGGAAATGACCCTTTCCGGGCCTTGCTAATTTGCAGATAAACGAAGAATAAATAGGTGTCATCGCCAACAAAATGTGACAAATGTCAATAGGTAGATGAGAGCGCCATAAAAAAGTCAATACTCGCGAATAAGTAAAAGAAGTGATCAATGGCTGAAAAGGGCGCCAGCAGTCCATATTAGTCCGTTGAGGGGGGGGGGGGGGCATCCGCCCCCTGACTGTATTGACGCTCCGCCAATGTTGGGAGCTCAGTGTAGGAAGAGAAGGGGGGAGAGGGAGGGTATTTTTTAACGGTTTGGGTGAGCGTCTGCAATGATTCGTAATGACATGTTATCACAAGCGTTCAACATGCTCAAATAAAAAGAATGAATGAGGAGGAATTCATATCACTTTTCAATCATTTTTTGAAACAAATTGAGCGAATTGATCGCTAGTAATCTTGAAATTGGTTTTATCACGGTCATTGTCATGTTTGTCATATGTACCTTTCTCATATCAAAGAATTCTGTACGTAATGTTATCAGAAATACTTTTAAAATGACACCAAAGAGATTAAAAATTCTTTTCGAATTTGTTAATAATATTGTCTTTTAAGAGACACCGTAGACACGTTGCTCGGTTGGGTTTACTGCAATAGTGGCAAATGGAGACCAATATCCGCACTTAGTGGACCTAATGTTATAGTCGTGCATTGACCTTGAACAGAGGGGCCTACCGTGAAAACGTACGGAAAATTCATCCTTTTATATCTCAGCGAGACAATTCCACTGGATACAATAATACGACTCAAAAGTCCTTAGATGTGGTTATCATAACAATCACAATAAAAGATATGTATGAAAAGCAGAACAAAGATATGATGGAAACTCAATGGTGGACCAAAAAACGATGTCCCTACGGATGCCGTTTAGTGACATTTACATAATTTGTGTGTAGTAGGTTCCGTAGCTCTTTTGTGGAAAAACTTTGTAATATGCTTAAAGTTGGTAGTTCATCCATGCTTTAGATTAATGAGAGACATAGATCATCACGTTTTATGAGGAGGGAGGCTATTTTTAAAAATCTGGGTAATAGGTACTGTAACTCTTTTCTTGGAGAAAGCTTGGAATAGGCGGATAAGGAAGAAAGTTTCGAGTTCCTTCCACGCATTAGATAAATGAGGGACCTAGTTCATCACGCTTTGCGAGGATATCTCATATATTAGGTGTAAGAGAAGCGGTGATTGTAAGGAAGGGAAGGGGAGAATGGGGGGTAAATGATGTTACCAGGGGACCTAATAATTTGTCCTAAATGAGATTTAAAAAATTCATTAATGTAAGTAAATTTCATTACTGCCGCTCTCGCTGATTTCTTTTAACCCTATAGAGCGGAGTGTGTGAGGTGAAGAAGGGTAGGGCAGGATGGGGGAGGGATGATAAATGACGATGTAACCAGGGGGCTAATAATTCGTTCAATAAGAGATTTGAAAATATATATATATATATATCTGTAAGTTAATATCATTACTGCCTGCTTCCATTGATCATTTCTTTCAAACCTAAGTTACGCTTATCGGAAGACTATACGCCGATAATACCATTCTTTAACAAGGAGATGCTTCTAATTTATTAAACTGTGTAACTTTCACTAATCTACTTGGAAAAAAATATGCTTTTAAGTTGAAAGACTCAGTAAGGATCAGTTAAGTAGAACAAGGATCGTTGCGTGCTGCGTGTAACGATGAAGTTTCCTACATTGGGATGGAAGAGTATCAGGGAGTGTAAGATTGAGTGGGAAGTTAAATGACGGTGTAACTGAGAAATTAAAAAAAAATCTTAGTGATAAAATCATTATTGCTTGCTCTTTGCTGATTTAACATTAGAATAAGTGTCTCTAATCATTAGATATTCCTTTAACATACGAGGTTCGGTTGGGGAAGGGGGGGGGGGGGTACTAGACGGATTGACGGGGAAGAAGATTGGGAGCCAGTGGCGGAGCTAGGGATATTGGTCAGAGGGGCGAGAAAGGTCTGTACGGGCGCTTTCGACTTTATCTAAGCGGAGCGCCACCACAGGTTGGCGCAGAGCGTACAGAAATCTTTTGAGTAAAGATACTCCCTATATCGCCGGAAATGACCCTTTAGGTATAGTTGTCATCGCCAACAAAATGTGACAAATGTCAATAGGTAGATGAGAGCGCAATAAAAAAGTAAATAATCGCGAATAAGTAAAAAGTGTTGAATAGCTGAAAAGGGCGCCAGTTTCCCATTTGAGTCCGCCCCCCCCCCCCCCCGCCTGACTGTACGGACGCTCCGCCACTGCCTGTTATGACATTAGAAACAAATACTGATATGAGATGAGTGTGGTATATACCTACTGGCGACTGATAACAGTATTATAGTGCATGTTCTAGCCTTTTGACATCGTATGAATCTAGCAGACAACGTACAGGTACCGTCTGGTACCATTATCCGTTTTGAGTGATATTTAGGGGTTCTAGGACAAAATCCCCCCGGACAAAATCCCCCCAGACAATATCCCACTGACCCATACAAAGCCTGCCTGCAACAACCAGCGATGGCCCAGGTGTGACAGTCAAGGCATGGGACATTGCACTGGTTAGGGTACCGTTCAGGGGATTGGTCAGGGTACTAGTGAGGGTACTGGCGAGTGTAACTGTGAGGGCTCCTGTTAGGGTACCTGTGAGGGTACCGGTCAAGGTACTGGTCATGTGACTGGTCAGGGTACCGGTCATCATACTGGTCACTCTACCAGTCAGGGTTCCACTCAGTGTACTGGTTAGGGTACTGGTCAGGATACTGGTCAGGGGACTGGTCCGGAGTTCATTGAGGGTAATTGCAAGGCTACCTGTTAGTGTGGCCATGGGATATATCTCCATGTTGTGACATTTAAGGGACCGGTCAAGGTACTGGTCAAATTACTGTTTATTGTACCAGTACTAGTAAGGGTACGTGTCAGAGTATGTGTCAGGGTGCCTTTCAGGATACCAGTTGGGATACCGGTCGAGGTTTCGGCCGGGGTACTGGTCAGGGAGGAGCACCGGTGGGGGTAACTGTCAGGCTCACTATTAAGGTACCGGTCGGGGTATGGTCGGAGTACTGGTCCGGGAACCACTGAGAGTACCAATGGAAATACCGGTGAGGGTACCGGATGACGGTACTGGATGATGATACCGGGGACCGGGATGACGCATTTTTGTAAAGAATTGATGGGATTTTTTATAGCTTGGGGAGATTTTGGCTTGGGTGGATTTTGTCCTAGGGGGATTTTGTCCAGGGGGATTTTGGCTCTGGGGGATTTTGTCCTAGGGGGACTTTGTCTGGGGGATTTTGTCCTGTCACCCTATTTAGGTATTAGTATTGGACCAAAAACAGTATTAATGTCGGCACAAAACAAACGTTAAAGAAAGCTCAAATGTTGTTTGTCCATCTCTAACATCCCTGGTGGAACCATGGAAATATTTGAAAATTGTCAGCACTGTGGCAAGTCCCCAGACATTTTGATATGTTACCATTATAGTTAACAAATTGGGTAAGCCTGTTCAGGGAATGATGATAAGCAGCCCCTCCACTTTTATGTTTTTGACAAAATACTATACACTCAAAGCCAGATTTTTAAAGCAAAAAAATTATGTCTCAGGAACTAATGGTATACTGGCAGTTTTGAACTAAAATCGACAGTGAATATTACATGAATTTCATCAGAACATAATTAAGTAATGTATAAATGCATGCGCAGTTGCAACTGTTCACTGTATGTTTATTTTTTTCAGTCCTCAGAGGAATACTGCTACAAACAGTCAAACAACAAACAATTTTCAATTGATCAGGAATACAACAGAAAGTGTCCCTTTCTGTACACTACTGTACAGTATACTGTGTTGCTGACTCAAAACATAAACAGAGATAGAGGCAGTGAATGTGATTGCTTAAAATTCATCAAAAATTGTTGACGATTTGCTTTTTTAAACTTCTACCCAGAAATCTGGCTTATTACCAAACACATACAGTAGTGGAGATTAGCATGATATTAAAAGACGAGACACAATAAAAATTGTACAATCATATTCAAGCAGTTGATTGTAATTTCAATCCCAGTTTATATTTTCCACAAGATTTATTTCACATAAACCAGGATACTTGCACTATTACATTACCTCAATTTGCTGACCTCTCTCATACATGAGAAACATTTTGGGAACTAACTTATACCTCAAGTATTTATCTAGACTTACCAATATAGGCACATGTATCCAATACCGTAACCAATGCAAATTACCACAATATCATGGAGTTTCCATGCTTGGAGGGACAAAATTATACACAATACCCCTGGATTGCACAATTTCATACCTATTGTTACAAATGTTGTGGTTTTACAGTATGTTTCATTGGGCTGCACTAGGTTTCCATGACATTGGTGCTAGTTGCATGTGCCTTTGCTGTATTCACTCCCCTCAATTTTGAGGGGAAATAATTTAATTTTGTTTAAAGAATAAACTGGTTCTTGGTGTAATAAAAGACCACAAGCTTTCAGTAATTAAGTCAGGCCTAACATTGTAAACTTTCCCATAGCATAAACCCCTGAACCCAACTTGTAGAATTGTGAAACTGTGGTTCAGGAACAATGCAGCATCCCCCTGGAGATTTTGAGGGATATAAGTTTGAAAGATTTTATAGTAGTAATCTGCTTAACAAATACCCTTAGTCCTGCACAAGTATCTGTGTGGTGGTTGTTGAAAATTACTGTACTATGGCTTGCTGATCTTGCTTGGAATACAAAATTAAAACATCTTAAAACATGAGAAATGCATTTAAGAACAGTTAAAGCAAGGTAAGGCAGCAAAATATCCAGTAACCTCAACACTTAAGCATCAGGACCACTTCAGTTGTATAACAAGTTCCATGTTCTTGACAAGCAGCTGCAAATATTCCCTAATACTTACAAAAACATGTACAGTAGTGCCACAATGTCACCAAACTAAAATATTTCAAGAAGTACATTGCAAAAGAATGAGTCCATTTATACAGTTAAATATGTAGAAGACTTCCCATGAAGACTGGTCTGCATTCTCTTGGTTCTGTCTGCTTGAAGCTTATAATATTAATTTCCTCTATCTTTTATATGGTGTAACAGTGTAACAAATCCTGGAACTAGTTAGTTTTCTGTTACTGCTACTACATTACTGTGCCAATCCAACAACTATTCCCAGCAACTTCCTAACTCCATTGAAAGATGTGCTGTGTCCCAGAGGATATACATGAGATGTGTGAATCTACTTCGTGATTTACAGGACATACTTTTGCTTTGCTTGGCATCGGCTTCTATGCAAGCTTTTAATTGATAAGCCCAACAAGGAGCTACTGTATACCACTATGTACAGCATGATGAAAAGCTTGGTTGATGATTGTATTCACCCCACTGTAAACTGTGTGATCATCTTGCCTGGCATTTCTAATTAGAGCATATCCTTTGCTGTATTAGCCTGTAGATCTATCCATCTGTTGGTACAAAAAGAAAAGCTTTCTCTTAAAGATATGCTGATTTGGTCCCAATTATAGCACGCGCAATATAGCTTGGGATGTTTTGCGATTACCGAATAGACCTCACACACTACAAATGAAGAAAACAATGAACTGCATTACAAAACTAAATCTCCTGTAATTCAGCCAATATTTTAATCATCTCACAACCTTTCATATATACTATTTTCACTGTAAATTTCAATTCGTTTATCCATCCCATTTTGGGCCCATTAATTCTTGATTCATCTTGCCTTGTATACAACATTACACATTTTATTTATGCAGCCATGAAACAGCTCCCTACCATAGCAAGTGCTTTTAAAAGTTGCAAGTGATTCAAGCTTTACCAATTGTAAAGATTTCAAAATTTAAATATGCATGTACATTTTATGTGGACCTAGCCTGACAATTTGGTGTTGTCTTGCATTGACCTTTAAGATTAAAAACCAGTGAGTGGATATAGCTCTAGTGTAGTTAAATACTATGGAGATAGAGGAAAAGATACCACCACATTAACCAGATCATACAAAAGTTTTCATCCCCTCTGATTGTTTCTTTCTACATTCCATAACTTTGGAATAAATTACCTCAGATGTTACTCGTATTTGAGATAATAGAGTCCTATGGTATCAAGTTTATGCGATGTCAAACCTACAGAATATTAACTTACTTTTTAGTTAATTCAGAAAATATCTTCCATTTTGCTGTCAATGATGCAGTAGGTCACCACATCAGTCTGTCCCAGACGGCATCTGTGCTCTAGCTATGATTGCTGTCGTTCCAACATTGACTTTTTCACTGCATGGCAGCTACATCGTACAGTGTTATTCCCTTGGATAGTGGGCTGTTGTCATTCATCTTGAGATTGAGAATGTTGATCATCAAATTTGTCTGAGAAAACATTAACAGTGCCAATCAAATAAATATCAAATGGTCAGAGTGAAGATGTGCATTATTTCAATTTTTATTGCACACTTCTCTCCAATATATTTTGGGCCAATACAGAGCTCAGATCTTAAACACTGAATATTGCACATTTAGTCAACTTGGTATTACTTATGGATCTAAATAGACTTAACAAAATGACTTACAGTATATGCAAGGGAGGGGATAGAAGGCTTTATCAAATTTTTGTGTTATATAGATTTTTGGAGGATGGTAACTTTTAATTAGGTGCACTCAGCTTTTGTAATAGTTACATTATGGAAATGTACTGACTCAATAACCTTTTGGATGCATGGCATTGTTATTTTGTACAAATTTTGGCTAGTTATAAATAAGACACTTGAAACACAATGCATCACTTGAGAGACTTAGATTAAAGGTATTCTGCATTGGCCCAAATTTGATGCTGGATTTTCTAGTATTATATCCTTTAACTGTTTTTATTGATACCCTCACTGGGATATTCAGACATCTTACAGTACAGTGGTGTCTAGAATGTCTGAGAATATTTTGGAGAGTAAAGACTTCCAAGAACTTTTTGAAAAGTTCTAGCAATTATAGCATCTTTTATTCAATACAGGCTACTTGTAAGTTACATTTGCATGGTGACTTCAGTCTATAATAATCTAGGCATAGCTACTGTACAGTATAGTAAAGGCTTCATAATTGACGCACCCCCGTAATTGACGCACCTTAAATTATTACTAGCAACGATACAGCAGGCCACCTAAACTTTTTTGCAGCCAAACAGAATTACATATTTAATGAGTTTGAATCCATTTGAGGTATTTGCTGACCAAATTGTGGTATTTTTTAAGCTTTTAACACCCTCCCCCCGGTTTGGCACATTTTTTGGCCATTTGGAAATCTTACAACCTTAAAATACCCAACATTACCTCAATATGAGAACACTACTCTCTGGGACATGACCTGTCAGAGCTTAGAGGCTCAGAGCATAGCAAACAGCATCTAAAGTCAATGGATGTATACCAAGGCCTACACTACAGTTAGCTTATCGACGAATGTGTCAATTTAAGGGTATGAAAGAACTTGACACGGCAGACATTTTGTGGTCAAATTCTGCTCAATTGTATGGTGCATAAGCACAGAACCTTAAATATTTTGAGATTAGAACATTTCTGAGGAACTACACATATGAAAAAAAAAAAGTAAAGTAATTTGGATTTTTTCTTGATAGATATCATTGATCAAATCCTTAAGTGCGTCAATTATAAGCCCACATACTACAGTATCTGGTCATGATTAGGGCAATGTACAGTAACATAATTGTCCAGCAAAATCTAAGGCCATATATGATACATACATGCACAGTAGGCTAAAAATTTAAGCTGACCTACTTGAAATCTAATTTCTCTGGCAGTTGGTATTAATTTGTAGCTCAAACTACAGACCAGTTTACCCTTGACCCAATGCTAAGGTAGTGTTAGGACTTGGACTATGGCCCTAGGCTACAGCCGAACGTAGGCTAGGCCTTACAAGTTTTAGGCTAGAAGCTAGTCTAGACTATAGTATTGAAATATGGGTATGAACAAATAACGTGAAGCTGTATGCAACAACGTTACAATATCAACGTTATGAATATCACCAAACTTTATTGACTAATCTCATGGACCTTACCTGAAGTTGTTGGTGAGACGTTTTCGTTTTAACGGTACTTTTTTAAGAAAAAGTCAACAAGGAAAGAACCTGGGCACGAAAACCAAACTACCCGGCGAACGACTGACCCGATCTAAAGCCCAGTCCCCTTGCATCGAGAGGAAACAGATACTACACATCATCTTATATTAGCCGAAACTGTTATTGGGTTGCATGCAATGCAGCCGACGGGTATGCTTTAGCGTTAGCCCTGGCGTATACAGTGTACACAGTGTAGAGCGTATACACTGAATACAGGCTACTGCCGCTGTCAAGAAAACTACGGATGCCTGTACGTCAGGTCAACTTATATACCAACTGGGGGATATACTTTGAGAGCAAGACTTAGGTTTACCGTAAGGGTTTGACCAATTGGATTTTTCCTTGCCAAATGACCCAAAAAGTAGGTAGCAACTTATAACGACTGATATGCAGTCCTAGTACCATAAGGTATACTGATGTAAAATTTCAAGTTGATCCAATCATTTCACCTCAGGTAAACCTAAGCACCAACTTGGAGAAGTAAACGTAAATACCAATCCAGTGCTATATATATATATATATATATATATATATATATATATATATATATATATATATATATATATATATATATATATATATATATATATATATATATATATACACACACACATACACGCACGCACACACGCACATCCGCCTGCAAGACTACTAAGGTTAAGTAAAAGGGAAAGTTGACAAAACAACTTTGGGCAAAATTAGAAACATTCACTGTCGATACAGTTTTTCTTTCATACGGAAGATTAAAAGTACCATCAACATAAGAAAATCTTTGCCCCATAAGTTGACATTTTTCAGTAAATTGTTTAGATAACAAGATAATATCTTATCAAAAAATCGATAAATGTTGGATTGCTCAGTTGCATCAACTGACCAATTGAACATTTTCTGCAAAATGTTTAATTGACAACTTATCAGAAGTTGAGACAAAGTTTTCTTATTTGATGGCACTTTTAAGCTTACGTATTTCCAGAATATTAGCATAAACATATGAAACCAGGAAGTGTTAGTCTATTTCCTTCTATAAGAACTTCTATCACAACGATTCTGCCACATTGGAAGAGAGTTCGGACCAAACTGTCGAGAAGGCTGCCGTCAGATGATACCCTCTGTGTAAGTGTTTCAATGATTGTACTTTATTCATATATTTTTGTTAACGTCTCGGGAACGACATGCTGTAAGTTACCGTATACATCTACTATGATATGTACTTGCTCTACTTCTATGTATTGAACACGTTTGCTTCAGGAAGTGAACAACTGAATCATATTTTTAGATTAATTGTACAAGTTACGGTACTAGATTTGGGGTAACAATTAGCATTCAGGTCGGAGTGTATAACATTTTATCTGTGGATGGCAATGTTGCATCGAATGACACAGGTCTAGTACAGTTCGCAAATGCGTCATGTTCCCCGACGACTCGGTCGAGTTCGAGACCAGCCACAGTTACCGTAGTTTCATAACACAATTGTACATTTTTTTAAACACACACACGCGTTATGATAGACCATATATAGTATTTAAGTAAGTAAGTAAGTATAACTTTATTATATCCCAGATGGAAATTGCATGCTCGCATAATAATACATATTTAAAAGAGTAAGAATACAACATGTAAAAGGATAAATTTACAAGTAGAATAAAGGAAAGTTCAGAAATAAAAAGTTAACAAGTAAGATATTTAATTGTCAAACATGAATATGCACAGCCCCAAGCCAAAACAGATATATAGAATGTGGAATAAAAGATGACTTGTGTCTGTATATTGTTACGAAATAGTGATACCATCTCTTTGATGTTACCGAGAAACTCCATCGAGACACCTTACAGGCCTCTTATGTATTTATCTAGGTCATGGATTCAGTTTTCCCACGAGAAGTTTTTAACTATCTTATTGAATCTTGGTACAGGGCCTTTTCCCAAAATAGATTCCATTATGTCTGTGGAACATTCGAGAAGGTTCTCTCACGTGGTATGGAAGTTTCCATAGAAAGGGGATGGACTTCCAAACTCCCAACCAATCAGGGCAGATCAGTGCCAGCACAATTATTTTTATATCGTTAAGTTAATACAGGATGGTCAGGTTATTGGCTGCCTACTGATTATGCGCAGAGGGATTTTGTAGAAGTAAGGTTTAAAAGTAAAAGGAGGCCGAAAGTTTGAGGACTCCGTCAGCAAAGTTTATCACTTGATCAGCAAATTTATCACTCCGCCGAAAGTTCATCACTCCTAATTGTTTAATTGACGGAGTCAAGTCAAGTCAAGTCAAGTCAAGTCAAATCATTGTAATTTAGTTTTATTTGTAAAGAGAATCGACAGAGAAGAAATTATACCGAATCATTAATCAAATCCTATCTCGTCAAATTGTTTTTTGTGTGAAGTCATTGTTTTCTTCCGTTCGAGACATCTCCTGAAGAAGCGTAAATACGGCATCAAGACATCCCAGTACCTTTCTATCGCGAGTCCCGATATAGTTTTACTATCGGAGGAGCCGGGCTCGACACAATATTACAATATATATATATATATTAGTGAGAGAGGAAAAATGGAAACGTCAAAAATGGAGTTGTCGGTGTAAGGGGTTGGGTGAGGCGCACGCCCCTTCCGAAATCCTCGATCCGTCACTGGCTACCCTGTGCATATTATAGGGATCAGCGCTGTAATTATGTCACTGTTCCTCTTTCTCTCCCCGGTGTCTTGGCGTTTTCTACTACTACCTCCTTTTCTCCTTTTTCTCTCTTTCTTCTTTCTTTTCCATTCCTTCATCTCATTCCTTCTCTTTTTTTCCCTCTATTTTTCCCCTTTTTTCTTCTCTCTTTTTTTCATCTCCTCTTTTTCTTACCCGGGGGCGTGCGCCCCAAACGCCCAACTGAATGCGCGTCTGTATATAAATATAAATATATATATATATATATATATATATATATATATATATATATATATATAATAGAACCCGGGCCTCCCGCTTTATATGCGGACAGCCTAATCACTAGGCTATGGACGCTGATTGTATGTCCATAGGTTCGAAACCGGTAAGGAAGGTCGTATCTACATATATGGTGGCATACTCCTATTAGAGTCTATATCAATCCGCTCGATTGTTCTCCTTCAGGA
Source organism: Apostichopus japonicus (assembly GCF_037975245.1). NCBI lineage: Eukaryota > Metazoa > Echinodermata > Holothuroidea > Aspidochirotida > Stichopodidae > Apostichopus > Apostichopus japonicus. The sequence goes on from NC_092575.1 coordinate 11,650,970, forward strand.
AAAGTGCCGAAAAGCAGCGGGAGAACATCTTTTGTGACCTGTTATCAATCATAATCTAGGTTTTTGTGGCTTGCATGTTGAAGAGCATGAATGGAAGTACATGGCCTCCCGGGACGCGAATTTCTTTTTCCTGAACCTTTCGGGCAGTGTACGTGGAGTTTAGCTAATCAGAGCGAGGCTGTGTTGATGACGTACTACAGTAAAGATAGCGGCGTGCTTACCAACTGTTGAAGTGCATGGGGAAATCACATTCGATAAGTCAACATAATTGTTGTACTACAGCAGAAAGTATTGAGTTATATAGGCCTTGCACTAATAACATTATACTGAATCATTGTGCACAACTTACGTGACGTTTGCATCGGTTTTTGTTGAAAAACGGCGATGCATGATCGCTGTCTGATGTACAAATTTACAATGTCTTCAGATTGACATGACACTGTACTCAGTACTGTAGTACTGGTACAGTAGTATGTTACGTACAGTTTACACACATCTACACAGCAATATTTGTACACAGTGGTACAGTCCTATAGCACCTCCTTGTGAGAGACGAGGTCCAGTAATTAACGGTTTACTGTGGAAACTGCCAAATGTTTGTTGTAAACGGATGAGCGAATTAGGTAAATAAGAGTGCAAGTACAGCCCTTGTTTTATTATGCAATAAATCCTCTCTCTTTAATTGTTCCAGAATGAATACCTGTTTCCCTTGTCTTTTATTCTAGCAAGTCATGTGCCTTTAAATTAAGATAAACTTTCCTAAAACGGATGTACCACATTTTGGGGCTGAGACCGATTTCCCTCTAATAAGATCTAGAAGGAAAATAAACAAAAGAAACTATATATATTTTCGCCACACTATCTACGGAGTTTCATATATAAGATGACCATGCACGAAAACCATGACATAACTTATAATATCGATTTTCAATTCATGATATAATACTTGGACATAACTACTTGAACATGAGAAAAAGTGGGGGGGGGAAATCCACACGGGGGCTCGAACTCGCGCTCTTTCGTTTTCCACCTTATGTTATTGAGGGGACGCATTTACCCGACTGACCATCTTTACTGAGTAGTACGTCATCAACACAGCCTCGCTCTGATTGGCTAAACTCCACGTACACTGCCCGAAAGGTTCAGGAAAAAGAAATTCGCTCCCGGGAGCAGCGTAGGAAATTTGTTTACCACTGAGTGAAGAGGTTTGTTTACAAGTGACGAAAACTTCCGGCTCGGATAGCAAAAAATCTACATGGTCATGGTACGGAAAATTGATGGTGCCATGAAAGGCCAACTTGTCAGCTATCCGGTGATGGGTAGCGTTTAGCTAGTGAAAACTTCTATCTAGACTTAGAGACCACATTACTTTCGTGATTTAGTGTGTAAGTCAATGGGGCTTTTAATGGGCGTATGCTACCTTAAGCAAAAATGCCAAATTTTTCATTTTAAGTGCTAGAAGTCCCAATTTTGGATCAAAGTAGTTGCTATGGTGTGTAAAAATGGTTTCCAAGCAAACGTCAGAAAATTTCAAGCTTGGGTGATTTTTACGCATAAATTAGTATTACAGCCTTAAAGTACCACAAAGAGCATGTGCGTTTCTATACAGTAGACTAGAACAGCCTTCTGAGCATTTTTGACCAGTTTTTCCTCCCCAATAAACTATTGGGTCATTAAGCCTTGACCTACCAAAGCTTCCGTAGTATGATTCCTGCCTTGAATCTGCTAAGTAGGTGCCAAATGCACGAAATTCAAAATCCTTCAGAATCAGACCAAAATGCCTGCAGTGTGTGTGACGTGAACGACTAAGTTCAGTGAAATTTGACATCTGTGGGCACTTAAAGTACATGGTAATCATATTTTAGGTTATTTTTGCTAAAGTTGGAAGTACTTGGTGTTTAACTAAGGACAAAAACTCAGTTTCAATGCATGAAATACCCCTAATGTTGTTAGCTTAGGCCTAGGCCTCAGGTTCATAATGGCGCTACGTTAGTATCCTAGACCAAGTCTACACCAGCTGTAGCACAATGTTGTATGAGGTCTGTATCCTAAGTGGAGTGGCTGGTGAGTGCTAATACCTTGCACAGAGAATGTTTTGAGTCTTATTTAGCAAATAATCCACAAAGGTATGCATTTTCTGCCCCCTGCATATGTGCATCAAGGGGTTTTTGAGCCTACTCACTCCTCATTAGTTTTCTGTTGTTTTGTCAATTTTCAGAGAAAGTTGATGTGCTAAGTCCTCAGCATGCACAGCTATATACTTTGAATGGGTGTGGTATCAATGGACTCAACTGGTTAGATGAGGTAACAACAAATCCCAAACAACTCTGACAGCAGAAAGAGATATCCTGATGCTTCCATGGGAGATCTACTGTAGTAACTATAGGAACCAGTGCTTGCCACCAATGGAGAATACGGTAATTTGACGTTGTTGTTCTTTGCCGAGCAACAAATTTGAATGTTTTATCATGAAATATGCCCCCCTATCCACCTCTCTTCTCTTATAACTGTCTTTAATACATTGTTACAACCTATGCATAAACCTTTAAATGGACTGGGTGTGCTATTGAGGTGAACAGTGTATCTAGATAGCATTCCAGTAAGCTTTCCTTTTGACTACTGTAATACTGTTACAGTGAGGCTGTTGTTTACAAATCCCGATGATCCAGTTTTGGCAAAGAACACCTTCGATTCTCTTCTCTTATTCTTAGTAACTTAACAGTTGCACTGGAGTGACATGCAATATCAGTTTAACATGTTCCAAACAGTTCAGGAATACATTGGGGTATGTCCTGTGGGTCAGTTTGGGAGGAATCTGCTGAGTAAACAAAAGTCGTTTTCATCACTTTTCAGAGCCAGAGACGAAAAAGCCCTCCACGCTGACCCTTCTATGGATGATGTTTCTGCAGGTAGGGCAAGCCAGACCAAGTGGACTGTGATCAGGGATACCAATCAAACCTGCAAGAATCATAGATAGACCCAAATTGGTCAAGCTTATCAAAATTGGTGACTGGAAGTGTTGTTGCAGACATAGACCTGGTTACTGCTTACACAGTATTGCTCATATGTGTATTTACACACTGCACCGTGCATACTGAAATCTCTGAAAATACATCTTTATGGACCTAAAATGATAATTGCATAGATTTCTGTTGTGGTTTATATGGTGACGACTATGAAAAGTATCATTTTGGTGATAAAAAAAAAATTCATATCTCACTTAAGGTGGCATACTCCTATTAGAGTCTATATCAATCCGCTCGATTGTTCTCCTTCAGGAAAAGTGCCGAAAAGCAGCGGGAGAACATCTTTTGTGACCTGTTATCAATCATAATCTAGTTTTTTGTGGCTTGCATGTTGAAGAGCATGAATGGAAGTACATGTGGTGAGAAACTTGGGTCAATTGAGGCAATTTTATACCCCTTTAGGCCTCCCGGGAGCAGCGTAGGAATTTGTTTACCACTGAGTGAAGAGGTTTGTTTACAAGTGACGAAAACTTCCAGCTCGGATAGTAAAAAATCTACATGGTCATGGTACGGAAAATTGATGATGCCATGAAAGGCCAACTTGTCAGCTATCCGGTGATGGGTAGCGTTGAGCTAGTGAAAACTTCTATCTAGACTTAGAGACCACATTACTTTTGTGATTTAGTGTGTAAGTCAATGGGGCTTTTAATGGGCGTATGCTACCATATATTTTGCTCCACGATGTGTACAAAACCTGACAGTAAAAGTAAATAAAGACAAACATCAACTATTTTAGTGTAAGAGCACTTGTTTGCAGGATTCATGTATATCCCTCACACACAAGGCCCTACAACCTATCCAGGCAGTTTGCATTCCAGACAGACGGAATAGTCTATTATTTACTAGGTGTTGCTTTAACATGAAGAACTGTCTGAAACTACGAATGCATATATATGATATTACTTAGGTTAGCAACAGGGAGGGATTACAGCAGGATCGTAAACTTTTACCTATTGACCTTTCACTTTCACCTATTGCGAATTCGCAATTACGTTTGACTCACAACATCTCAAAAATGAGTAGGTTAACCTACTCATTTTTGAGATGTTGTGAGTCAAGCGTAATTGTTATCGCTCGAAATCACCGTCTCTTTATTAAACAGTAGGTAAATTCAAGTTTTAATGCTTTTGGTTCTTTCACTCATATTCTACAGGAATACAACTTTCTTCAATCGTCCACGATGCAGGTCTTAAAACATCTATGGATAATCGTCAATATGTGCATTCTACACGGTGGGACAAAGAGTCAAGTTCTTTGATTTTGAATAATAATAGTTTACTTAACCTGGAACTAATAGAATTCAGTAGGTTTCACCTTCACTATAAGTATTGGAGAAACATGTCGTATCTGCCTTAAACCTTGGTGTTTGAGAAAACCATGACTTTTGTTTCGTTATCATTTCGGTTGACACACGGATATATTATTGCAATGTTTTTTTTTACATTTTATCGGTTAAATGAAAAAGAAATTATACGTCAACGTTTGCTTCAATCGAATTTTTTAAGCAACAACGCAATATGTTTTACAATTATTAGATGAGCCGTTTACATTTCAGTAAATGATTAGTTTGGACCGGTGCAAGACATGACTGGCTGTTAAGTAATTAAAAAGTTTGTGAATGCATACCTCTTTCAGTTGCTCTGTTTTATTACATGTTATATTGCAGGTTTACTAAAGAAGGGACAAACTGATGTTGTTTTAATACAGAGAATACTAATTGCTAAATAAAAATAAAACAAAACTGTTAGCAAACTGCTTATCCACTAAAGAGCCTGTGTAAATGACAAACTTGTCATATAGCCTCCGAAGAAGATCCTGCTAGGATCGAAACGTCAGGCCAACTTACAATTACACATGCTATTTCTATCAAAAATAAATCTATTTTGATGAGAAATACTATACTCTATTTTATCTTAATTCCAAACACAACTGTTTTAGGTACTAAAAGTGTTTTGACAGACTGTACAAGCCACCAAAATGCACGAATCGGCAGTAGTTGGAAAATTGACTGCAGGCTACAAGGAGGTTGGAGCGAAGTTAAATATTACCACGATAACCCAGTCGAAGGAAATTTACTAATTATGTCTAATCAAGGTAAACCTTCAACATGTGTACGAGTGAGTTATTCCCACGAGTATCCACCATCAATACACAATTATATAGTAAATATACGTTATTCGATATATTTTTACTCTTTCAATTCAGCTTTCTTTCTTTATGTATGATTTCATTATGATGATGGTGATAGTTTATAATGCCTAATAGGAGTTCATTAAATCTTAAAAAGTGTTCAACTTACAATGTACATTTTTCAAGGAATAATTAGGTAATGGTAGAGGTAAAGGGAAAGGGAAAGGCGTGGGTTGACACAAGTGAGAACAATTAAGAGACAAAATGAGGCAATTTAATGATTGAAATATATATATCAAACTAGGCAGGCAGCTTACATTTGTCAAATGAATAACGTGATTTACCAGGTTTGCCTTACACACAATATATCACTGACAGTCCTTGTACGGCAACACAGCGAGATCAATTGTTCAACCCGTGATCGTGGAATACTGCTTACTTACTCTTAGCACATCCGTTAAGGACATATTACAAAGCCTCAGGTAATAATCATCCAAACATAATCAATCAGTAACATTCCCTGCCCATATCCATATAATAGGTTTGTTCAGATATAATAAAAAGTTTGTGATCGCCAGTATAAATGTTTATGAAGGTCATATAAAGTAGAATCTTTACATACGTTATATGAACTTGATATGACTGTTATATGGATTCCCGTCATATCCTCCACATCAAACTTGAGATTATTCGAATATGGGCCGGATATAAATCCATATTAAACTATTAAACACTTTTGGCCATACATAATATAAGTTTCATAAGGTTAACAAAGTAGAACCCTTATATAATTATATCAGACTTTATATAGCTTTATCTGGATTCTATATATATTGTCCACATGAAACATTTATGAATTTGCTTTATATGGTTCATATACAAATATCATGTTCAGTTTAAGGTTTTTATATAAAATTCCCGATGCAACAGCAATATGTAGGAAAATATAAGCTTGATATGTAGTAAACCTTAGCAAGTTATGCAGTACATGGGTCTGGTTTACAGTACTGTACATTACGATACCGAGTCATATAACTGGATGCATTGGAAAAACAGTAACTCTCCTTAATGTACACACCGTGGCTGTAGGCCTACTAATGTTACTGCAAGTGGTACAGTGGGCCGTGGGCTAAACTAATTCGTGAATACGGCGCAACGCTGTACTCTATGAAAACACTCTGTTGTAGTATACTTTAACCATAGTCAATAAACAAGCATAAGAGCTAAGAATTACTTATTCATTTGGGGGTTGTGGGTTGTTTTGAAACTATGAGTCTTTTTGTTTTAAAGTTAATAAAAAAACTTTGACCGGAAAGTCTAGATATGACATTCTGAGTATGAAATGTTCTGGCTGGAGAATCTTTTAACCTCTTTGACATTTTGGCTTGCTTTTTGTATGTCAGATATTATACGTCATCTCAATTCTACTCCACTTTCAAGATAACGAGTATAGATTTGGATTTGAGCGCGACATCGGTACCCTGGATATTGATGAAGATGGCGCCATGGTTATCAACAATGTTACAATAGATCATATATCTTTGTATACGTTGATATACACCGACAGAGACGGACGTGATTATCAACATGAATTTATAATTATAGGTAATGTTAGTACCATTCATTTAAAGAGAACATTATTATAGAAACAAGTAACTCTAATATCGAGAAAGGAAAATGTTGATCTTGTTATTACTTCACGGTTAGGTACAGCAGCAAAGCAATTATGAATGACGTTTGGAGAATCACAAGGAATGAATTCATAAGACTAGCTAAGAATATACATAGTTCCAAATATCACCCACTTCACTCCGAGTTCATCTCTCTGTGCAATAGAACCAACAAGTACAATCTACGTAATCCTACTATCTTGCCAACTTTTAGAATTATGCTTTTTAAGAACTCATTTATCTACAGAGCAGCCATTTATATTCAAAATGGGTTCTTAGAACCTCTGTTATAATCCTTTTAATCTTTAAAACTTCTAATCCTCCATCTTATTTCTTTTTGTTCATTCTTTCATGTTTGTACATTTTTACGTCTTTTATGAATCATTTTTTATGTGTCCTATTTATAAATTTTATAATTTATACTGGAATAGAGAAATTGAAATTGAAATATCATCAAAAAATATATATACTAAGAAATGCAATACGAATTTGCTTATACTGATTTACACGTAAAAAACAACTTCATTGAGCTAGGTGATGAAAGGTTGTATGGCTGCAGAAGAATATACCATTGGAAATAATAGAGCATCAAATGTGATTTTACTGACTCAAACCAATCAGGTTACAGCCTCCTCATCGTTTTTACTTTTTCGCAGATTGTCCTGACATAACTGTTTACGCCCATCATGGATCCGACGCACTCATAAATTGTTACTTACCTCAGTCTCAAAGGGTTTATTGGTACGATTCAACGTCACGTAATGCTCGACCAATCGCAAGTCTTGAAGGAGGCCGGAAGGTGGGGTCAGGAGTCTCTGCTGGGAAATACGATATTACCAATACCTGTGGTCTGCTGATAAGGAATACTACTTTCAGCGACGAAAAAACATACCGTGCTATAGTTATTGTTTCCTATATACATACATTAACAACAGATCAGAAAGTCGTTATTTATGGTAAGTCAGGTGTTGTATATAAAGTTATAAGAATAACCCTAGCTGTAAACTGCGATTATTTTGACCTGCCTTAGAAATTCGGTCCTGAGCTAATACCTACCAAACTTAGTAACATAATGTACCATGTAATCCAGTTTTCTAAGAAAGAAAAAAGATAAATAGGCCTGTGTTGGAATGTATAAGTTATAGTTTCTAATGTGTTGTTTATAGCAGGATCTTCTTCAACGACAAACGGAAATGAACACAGTTTCAATACGCATTCGAATAAGATTCTACGATGATCGAAACGTCAGGTACCTTTACTTGTTTACGTAATCTGGTTTAATAATGGTTTCGTTTATTCTACAGCTAGCGTCGAGACAGCGGGATTTTCAGTAGATGTTTGCGAGGGAAGAAACTTCTGTCTGGTGCAGCTGCAAGATCCGACATTTTTTATGTGTCGGGAAACAAATACAGGACCTCATACGTTACTGAGCTGGACAAGGAACACATCAAACGGTACACGATTAGTTAATACTTCTAAGTCCTTTGATGGAAACATGTACGAGGCTTTCGTATCAACGAATGTAAATCTTAACTCGACAGACCGACTTTATGTTTACATCTGTAACTCTATAATAGATATTCCAGCTAAGCCATTAAGACAAATAGTTGTAATGGTCGAAGATGAGAGTAAGGACTACATCACTACTCTGTTGAAACCGACATATTATAGAGCATATGATAACGTCAGGTTAGTCTGCACCAATGAGAATCCTTTGTTCATATTATGGAAAAGAAACCACTAAACTATTGGATACTATCACGAAGGCAAATCGGATGTATTGAAACCTGGCTACGAGCTTGATAAAGATGGATCGTTGCTCATTAACAAATTCTCATATACACACGAAGGTGAATATGTTTGTATCTACAACAATGGTAAAGTCGAGGAAGTACAGCAACATAATATCAAGACCGTTGGTGAGTGCCTTTATTTTTGCAAAGTATCTTAATTTTTTGTTTGATATACCCTACTTGCGTTCTGCTGACTATAAGCAATACATTTTGTTTCAAGTTTCTTTCTCATATTGATTTTCGAATATGATCCTGGTTTAACTCCCTTTCAGTGGGCTCTTATCGGACGGGCCCAATATGAGGTACAACGTCATAACTAATCGGTCTCAAAGTCACTGATACATACCATTCATTAAAAATCCTTGCTTCATATTAACTAATTACAGTGTCATAGTATTGCTAAAGCTAGCTATATCATGACTAACAATCTCAAGATATAGAGGTATATTGTCTTTCTAATGAACAAAACTTGATCTTTATCATGCCAATCAATCGGTAGGTAGAACGCTTGGAATATATATTGCAATCTTCTTCGTATCCGTAGTAATAATCAAAAAAATAATAATCTGAAAATATTAAAAACTATACCGTTCATAATTTTCTCTTCTTATTTCTTTATTCATTAGTTACACCAATCAACCCTACACCTTCTATCGTTGGGTGCTCAGAGCCATTGGATTGCGCATTTAATGTAACAAGCAGTGGATATCTGACATGTTTAATAGAGGGCGTTCTTCCAATCGTGCATCCGAAATGGATCCACGATGAATATATTTCTTCCAGAATTACTTTCAGTCGACCACAGCTAATAGTGAGAAATGTTGGGTCTCTGTTTAACATATACTTGACTACTTACTACGAAATAACGACTGACCAGGTTTATGAAAGTGAGACAGGTGAAGACTGGCAAGCTTATGACGTCACAGCATCCTGCTCTGTGAACTACGAGGTTCTTGGGCAACACAAGACAGACGTTACGCTGCATCTCCAGAAACTTACTTCAGGTGACTTCATACAATGTATAAGCTTGATGAGGAGATAAACTGTTACTGTATGATGATGCAAAGGAGCTGTCAATTGAAATTAGACCACCCCATTGGAGCTTGTTGAAACATTCTTTTTCTGGTAGTGATCTTCAAGTAACAATATATGGAAGGGAGAGGACTTATTTTTCAGCAGTTCGGTGGAGAGGAGGGTATTTGGGGAGTGGGACTGTGGGGAGGGGGACATTAAAGGAGAAGCCAATTCCCCATCCCATGCAGACTGATGTGATATATATGCTTGTGATGAATAACTCACACCACATTAATAAAAACATATCGAGCTTCATAATATGACATAAAGATAAACCAAAACTATAACGTAAAAGACCCCTCGTGGTTCCTCCTTTTGGTTCCGAAATTACCGAATTTAATTATTTCAGAAAACCTAATACGGACAGTTACATATGGAGAGCAAAATGGTATATTACCACAACCGTGACGTTAGGATTTTCTTTGCATTCAAAATAGTTACAGGCAACTCAAGGAAGTTTAAACACACAAATTATGCGTTAGGATGTAAGGTTATGCGGATTAGCATTATTCTCAGCTTAGGTTTAATTTTCAGCTACTAAGTGTGTATCAATCGTGTTCGTCATACATAATATCTATCTTTTCGATTTGTTTCTTGCAGCTGTAACAGAGGATATGATAAGAAAGAAGTTTGGAGGTAAGTTTAAATATGATGGTAATTTTGCTATATTTCATATATTCACATCAAAAATGAAATTTTTATGTGATATTTATAAGTACAAGTTGACTTTACTACGTTATTTGTTACAGAGTGGCTCAAGTGTTTCCTTTTCCTGGAAATGTCATATTGATGAGTATATCTAGAAACGTTTATGTGGGTCATTGCATGGGTATACCTTCATTTCTGGTAAGTATAATTAGCAGACAACATTGATGCTATAGTAGTGTTAACAACCATTTCTCGTTTTTATTCCAGGAAATATTATCTGTCTGTGCGTCATCCCAGTCAGTGTAATGGCTGTCATTATTATTATTGTTTTTGGCTTTTCAAAATGGCAAAATGGCAAATCAGGAAATGGGACCTGTGTCAACAAGAATACATCTGATGCCTGGTATAATTATAAGAACAACGGTGAAGATAACCCAGCCTTGACAATTTGAAAGGAGCTATACTATAATGATATTGAATAATTACTGGGTTAAATTTGTTTAATAGTTAATCATATTATACATCGACACAGTTAATAAAAACATTTACAATCGGTTAATAAGTAACTAGCCTATAATATTAGCAAGCAATCCTCTATAGAAATTAAGACTAAAGATAAGAATCAAATTTTCGATCGTTTGGAGTGACGTTACCTTAACAAAATATCTATAATTTTATGATTTTATGATTATGATTTTGTAGTTTATTTGAAGTTTGGGGTTTACGTGGAGTGGGGGCGGTCGGTGTGCAAGGATACATTCGAATTTCCAAATTATATCTTTCGTTCTCGCAAAAAAAAAGGGATGACTGGACTCTTAATGTGAGAATTCCACAGCCTGAGATTTGAGAGCAAGAGAAATATAAAGAACGGCATGGGTCCATTTGCCATTATTGATAACTTCTCTTTTGTGATAACATAAATGGAGAACGCATGAAATACTTAATATATGTCATGTAATAACTTAAGTATATATATATATATATATACTTAAGTTATGTATATAAGCATAATATGTACCTTAGGTCGACAGTTTATGGTAAAAAAGTGTACCTTAGGTCAACAGTGTACCTTAGGTCGACATTTTAGTGTCGACCTAATGTTTTCACTACCATTTTAAGACACTTTTTGATAGTCGCAAATAGCTTTATAATGTTCTCCGTCCTCTTAAACGTTCATTTAAAAGTTTTGGTTAGGGTCGGTTCAGGGTTAGGGTTAGATTAAATTTAGTGTGTAAGTCAATGTAACTGTCGACCTAAGGTAGGATCCATAGTTATATATATATATATGTATGTATGTATATATATATACTCTCTTAAATTTATAGACTGAAATTTCAGTCTAATAGACTGAAATTTCAGTCTAAGAGCGGACGAACTGAGGGACCAGTTCCTTCAGACTGAAATTCAGTCTAAGGAAGGACTGAAAATTTTCAGTCTGTAAAACGACTGATTTTTAGTCTAGCTAGACTTAATGATTTCAGTGTAACAGGACTGGAATTTACCCTTTCTTAGACTGAAATTAAGCCAAATTAGATTAGAATCCAGCCTATAAGGTTTAAATTATTTTATTCAATTAGACTTTAAAAAAAAGTGGCTAGACAGAATATCGTCATTTTATACTTTTAATTCAGGGATTAATAGTCCAATATGCCAGTCAAAAAACTGCCCAAAGGCACTAAATTGGGACGATTACAACTATGCCCTCCAGGCAGGTTAAAGGAAATTTCCCCGTAAAATTGTAAAAATTCCTAAATGGAGTATAATTTTAGAATCAACTGGTTAAAAAAGCAAGTTGATAGTTACATATTTTTAACTTAAGATTTTGCTTTACAATATACAATAAAACAATAATTCATGGGAACATTCCACTAACTATGGAAATAAGAAAACAAAAAACCTGTTAAAAGTTTAAAAACTGTATCAAAACTGTCTTTATTTATTTTCTTGGATACATTTAAGAAATATAAACAAAAAATAGTACAAAAGCTAAATTTGTTTGCTTGGGTTTTATTTATGATATCTTAGGTCTAAATAATGGTTATTTACCTAAACTACAAAAATAAATTAAATGTAAAGTTTTAGTTATGAAATATTCCAAAAATTAAAGTTGCAATTCCGGTGCCGACGATTTGACATGCAAACTCTATAAATGTGGTCAAGTTTACCAGAAATTTCTAATTTGACCATAACTAATTTATTTTGTGTCCTAAAAATTTAAGGATTGAAACATTTATTTTTATAGTTTTATTTAGTTTTAATTTAGTTTTTATTTAGATTCATACCTTTAAGTGAAACCCATGTGCAGCAGTTGCTGCAAATATAATAATAACCCGAACCAATTATGACAGGGCAAGTTCGTTTATCATACAGATATCGATATAAAGAATATTAAAATGTAAAATTGTACTTCAAGAAAAAATAATGGCAAAGGCCACTTGGAAAGTGACCAACAATGAACGGATGCTGGCATAGGCCACTTGGAATGTGACCGACAATGGACGGATACTGGCAGAGGCCATTTGGAAAGTGACCGACAATGGACGGATACTGGCATAGGCCAATTGGAAAGTGACCGACACTGGACGAATACTGGAAAAGGCCACTTGGAAAGTGACCGACAATGAACGGATTACAATTGACGGATAACAGATTACACTCAACTTATGTACAGAGAAGGCAAGTTCCTAAATAAAAAATAATGTATATTAACAACTGGAATATTTTTTATATAGTGTCCTAAAAATCTAAGGCTTGAAACATTTATTGTTATGTTTTAATTTAAATTCATACTTTTAAGTGAAACCCATGTGCAGCAGTTGTAGCAAATATAATAATAACCCGAACCAATTATGACAGGGCAAGTTCTTTATTATACAGATATTGGTATAGCGAAATTTAAAATATTAAACTAAATTGTACTTCAAGAAAAAATAATGGCAAAGACCACTTGGAAAGTGACCAACAATGAACGGATGCTGGCATAGGCGACTTGGAAAGTGACCGACAATGGACAAATACTGGAAAAGGTCATTTGGCCAAGCCCTTCTTCCAAACTCCAGCCTCTTGTCACCCCAACATTTTTTATACTCCCAACCTCTCCACCTACCCTTCAGGGTTTTCATTTCTGCTGCTTATTCCCAACCCCATCTCTTACCAGCCCACACCATTCTGACACTCATTTCTCATAATTGAACCATTTTTGGAAACTGACTGACCCGACAATGGATGGATTACAATTCAGAATTGTACCAAACTAAGTTATAATACCGATAGTACTGGTGTTTAAATAAACAAAACAATTGTTTACATGACACAACATCAAAATGAAAATACAGCAAACAAATAAACACTTGCAACACCACTCTAAAAAGCTACTTAGGAGAAATTAATTTAATGTTAGATGCCAAGCTACGCAATGGTGCCTTTACTGACGTAGCAGGAATCACTCCATATAAAAAGGCAGCTAAGAATTCACAGAATTGATGAAGTGCCAAAGCATAATGCACATTAAATGTGTAATGTGCTTTAAATAATCTATCCACTTGTTACTTGTTCCTGCAGGAATTGGAATTCTATCCGCCAAAAATAAAGAACTGTGACGGATTTTGGGCAGGTCCGAGTGAAAGTATGTACAGTTGTACATACTTTCCATCTATTCCGGCAGCGGTAGCATCAATGCTGGTGTCAAGCTAGAAAGAAATGACAAAAAAATATGTATATTTTACTCCATACTATTAAATTAACATCTGAATATTAGGCAAACTGCCAATCTAAATATTCCATGAGACTTCCAGTTTATTCATACGAGAATAAAATTTTACATAAACTAAACTTCTTACATGATCTCCCTAGAATGTCACTAAAAATTCACAACCTTTGACAGACAACTTTACAAAATTTGGTTATTACAAACCCTGGACAGACTGGCAGAGTGTACCTTCAGTATCAATAATTGTACATCTCAGACACCTGAAGGGTTCATAAGTCAACCGTTTTTCCATCTCTATCTTTGTTATTCCTTACTAAAAATGGCATATATATTGGTTGGCTTTACATTTAAAAATATTATGTCACTTTACTACAATAGTGACCACAATGGGCATTCTCCCCCAAACACCCCTATTAAATTCCCTTTTTGCCGGTTTTCCGCCTTGGTCCACATTCTTGTCAGTATCGCTGCCAATCAGACAGTGCTGAATAAATTATTCCTGCTTTACATTGCCATAATAAGTGTTTTTTCCTACTCTATACAAGTCACTTCCATTGAGCCATGATGATTATAGAGCCAGTGCCTATACCATTCAGTAGCGCCAATGGAAAAGAGCCATAAGACCCAGTGGATATGATGCTAACCTTAATATACACCAGACAAACTTTTTTCCACATAACAAGCCAATTTTTGTTTAGCCAAGCAAATTTTGTAAAACCAAAACTTTTCCACTAAACGCAGGGGTGTTTATATAGCATTGAGCAAGGGAATAAACAGTATATTGTCATAAAATACTCACAGGTTTGTTCTGAAGGAAGTACAACAGTGCCCCTGCTCTGCTAGTGGACTGCTGCTTCTGCTTTAACATAGTCACTGACCTCTACATCTGAATATTAGGCAAACTGCCAATCTAAATATTCCATGAGACTTCCAGTTTATTCATACGAGAATAAAATTTTACATAAACTAAACTTCTTACATGATCTCCCTAGAATGTCACTAAAAATTCACAACCTTTGACAGACAACTTTACAAAATTTGGTTATTACAAACCCTGGACAGACTGGCAGAGTGTACCTTCAGTATCAATAATTGTACATCTCAGACACCTGAAGGGTTCATAAGTCAACCGTTTTTCCATCTCTATCTTTGTTATTCCTTACTAAAAATGGCATATATATTGGTTGGCTTTACATTTAAAAATATTATGTCACTTTACTACAATAGTGACCACAATGGGCATTCTCCCCCAAACACCCCTATTAAATTCCCTTTTTGCCGGTTTTCCGCCTTGGTCCACATTCTTGTCAGTATCGCTGCCAATCAGACAGTGCTGAATAAATTATTCCTGCTTTACATTGCCATAATAAGTGTTTTTTCCTACTCTATACAAGTCACTTCCATTGAGCCATGATGATTATAGAGCCAGTGCCTATACCATTCAGTAGCGCCAATGGAAAAGAGCCATAAGACCCAGTGGATATGATGCTAACCTTAATATACACCAGACAAACTTTTTTCCACATAACAAGCCAATTTTTGTTTAGCCAAGCAAATTTTGTAAAACCAAAACTTTTCCACTAAACGCAGGGGTGTTTATATAGCATTGAGCAAGGGAATAAACAGTATATTGTCATAAAATACTCACAGGTTTGTTCTGAAGGAAGTACAACAGTGCCCCTGCTCTGCTAGTGGACTGCTGCTTCTGCTTTAACATAGTCACTGACCTCTACATCTGAATATTAGGCAAACTGCCAATCTAAATATTCCATGAGACTTCCAGTTTATTCATACGAGAATAAAATTTTACATAAACTAAACTTCTTACATGATCTCCCTAGAATGTCACTAAAAATTCACAACCTTTGACAGACAACTTTACAAAATTTGGTTATTACAAACCCTGGACAGACTGGCAGAGTGTACCTTCAGTATCAATAATTGTACATCTCAGACACCTGAAGGGTTCATAAGTCAACCGTTTTTCCATCTCTATCTTTGTTATTCCTTACTAAAAATGGCATATATATTGGTTGGCTTTACATTTAAAAATATTATGTCACTTTACTACAATAGTGACCACAATGGGCATTCTCCCCCAAACACCCCTATTAAATTCCCTTTTTGCCGGTTTTCCGCCTTGGTCCACATTCTTGTCAGTATCGCTGCCAATCAGACAGTGCTGAATAAATTATTCCTGCTTTACATTGCCATAATAAGTGTTTTTTCCTACTCTATACAAGTCACTTCCATTGAGCCATGATGATTATAGAGCCAGTGCCTATACCATTCAGTAGCGCCAATGGAAAAGAGCCATAAGACCCAGTGGATATGATGCTAACCTTAATATACACCAGACAAACTTTTTTCCACATAACAAGCCAATTTTTGTTTAGCCAAGCAAATTTTGTAAAACCAAAACTTTTCCACTAAACGCAGGGGTGTTTATATAGCATTGAGCAAGGGAATAAACAGTATATTGTCATAAAATACTCACAGGTTTGTTCTGAAGGAAGTACAACAGTGCCCCTGCTCTGCTAGTGGACTGCTGCTTCTGCTTTAACATAGTCACTGACCTGTGCAGTATATATATAAATGTATATAAAGCACACATATCCTCTGAAAAGAAAATTGAGTTTGAAGTTTTAAACATAACCTCCAAGGCATAGTATGTGGCTAATTAAATGCAATAAATCATAGAACAAGTAAATGTGAACAAATGGCACATTCCATAAATAACCTTTTTGAATATAATCCAGATAAGTTATACATCCAAATAAATAATTCTGTATTTTCACAAACTATAAAGTTATTGATATATTGATTTTTTAAAGTGATGGTTCATTGAATTTTGGATGACAATCTGCTCAAATTAAATTGTGTCATATTTCTAATCGTAAACAGGAAAAAATGTTTATAGTACTTTAAGTGCTTGATTTCAAAGAATATTCACAGAAAATTTAACTATGATGTTTATTATTGCCTATATGGTAATAAGAAAAAATAAGAACAATTAAGTTTTCGGTCTTAATTTTAAACCTTTATCTATCAAGCGGCCACAATTTGCCCAAATTGAGAAAAAGAATAAAATTTAGAACTTTCCAGCCTCTTACCAAGGGGTAATGCCCAAAACGTTATTGATTGGTTAGCTAGAAAAGGCATACAAAGAAAACTTTGAAATATGATAGCTATACTAATTTAACTTACTACTATCAGTTTCCTCAAAAGCATCAATCATATTTGCGATAGCTGGTGAGGTTTTCTTTCTCACTTCTATGATGCGTTCTCTATATCCATCCCACTTTGTGATGAAGTTATCCCTGGATTCGGCAAACATTAATCGAAACTCCTCATTTATCTGAAAGAAATGTAAACATTTTATTACTGCAAATCAGAATGCTAGGAGATTTTTCTAGTATCACAATTATGAAACTTACTACATCAAATCTGAATTTTGCTTCTTTAGTTATCTTTTGACTGAAAAGAAGGTTATGATTATTAGAAATACTTGATATAGCACATTATACGTAAACCGGTCTCAATGCCCTTTACAATGGAAAAATGCGAAGCTAGCCTACAGATAACATACTTAACTGGCTGCAAAGCACATCTACCTGCAATAAAGCTACTGAAAAATCGCTGGCACAGGATTCAAACCTGCGACCTTCAGCATCTCAGTCTGGTGCTCTACCAACTGAGCTAACCCGTAAAAGGGCCAGCGGCCTGTCATGGACGATTTGATTACCCACGCCCCACTGGCTTGAATTAGCCAATAATGTCCAACACTCCTATTTTAGATGGGTATGGAAATGTGTTATTATTTTTGTTTGCTACTAATAGATGTGTTAGGCATTTATCTGAAACATATTCAAAGAAAAAGAAAGCATTTTCAGTACTTTTCTTTTAAATTACAATTAAAGAAGTGAAAAATCTAGTATTTCTCCATTGACTGTAATGATAAGTGACCCCACGAAGTGACCAAGTAGAAACCATACTGAGCCCTATAGCACCAGTGCCTAACGGCCGGGTATATAGCCCATGCCTTTTCACTTAGGCTAAGTAAACTTGTATGCGCAGCCTGCAGGGTAGGAATAAATTTTCTTCAAAAAAAAAAAATCATTTATTAAGGACTAACGTTAGGGGCATAACGTTAGGCTAAGCCTTTTTTTTTCGTTTTAACCGGTACCTATTAATTTCAGTTGGCACACTCTGAATAGGCTTGCCTACTTTAGTAATAATTAGTAAAATATCACTAGGCCTAGGCCAACACTAAATAACTCGTAACCAGTGACACAATAGACGTACATGTACGACAGTCTGACAGTACAGTGTATACCGGGCCATAGTATAACTATACTAGGCTATAGCCAACTGTACTACTACTGTACTAGGCATAGCATTGTTCATGTTAACGCTATGACTGCGTATGAGTATGAATCGATTAAAAACGGCCTTTTTTAATATTACCTTCGAGCAATGATATTACTTCTTCTGCATATCCTTTACCTGCCAAACACGTTCTCAATGTTTCTGCCATTCTTATACCCTCGTGGAAAGCTTAAAAAGGTTAGTTTTTACACATAAAACGAAGCGTAAATTCTCTCGGTATTCAAGGTAAGTTCAGCTAAGATGGCGAGTCGATTCAACGTTCGTACGTACCTACGTACGCGGCCGGGCATATGTAGATTAGAATACGTCATTAATTTG
Organism: Apostichopus japonicus; assembly: GCF_037975245.1. Lineage (NCBI taxonomy): Eukaryota > Metazoa > Echinodermata > Holothuroidea > Aspidochirotida > Stichopodidae > Apostichopus > Apostichopus japonicus. Next base: position 11,669,727 of record NC_092575.1, read on the forward strand.
GACAGACCGGATTGGTTTAACTGTTCAGTCTTCGCATGGACTGAAATTAAAATGAGCACGTGACAAAATACAATGATTTTATTGGGTATTGCATTCAGTCTATTGTAGGCTGAATTTCGTTCGGAAACAATTCCAGTCTTAGCGTCTGGAAATCGGTCTTATGGACTGAAATAAATTTCAGTCGAACCTTAGACTGAATTTTTCAGTCTACAAATTTAAGAGAGTATATATATATATATATATATATATATATATATATATATATATATATATATATATATATATATATATATATATATATATATATATATATATATATATATATATATATATATATATATATATATATATATAGTGTTGGCACTGGTTATCCGGGTACCCGGGTACCCGCCCGACGCGATACCCCCCGGTTCCTAATTTATTACCCGAATCCTACGCAGTGTGATTTAAAAAAAAAAAAAATTGACTTAGTGTGGTGTTAGCTGGCTGCCATGTGATCGAAGATAACAGCAATAACGAAGGTACCCGCCCGACACGATGCTACACGGTTCTTAATTTATTACCCGAATCCTACGCAAAGTGTGATTTTTTTTTGCAAACCGATGGTTAGGCAGATTTCCCATTGACTTAGTGTGGTGTTAGGCTACCACATGGTCGAAGATAACAGCAATAACGAAAGTATTCCATGGATATCTTATAACTGCGTCACAATTTCAGCGGTATAGGCTAGATTTCCCCCATTGACTTAGTGTGGTGTTAGGCAACCATGTGGTCGAACGTAACAGCAATAATGAAAATATCCATGGATATCTTATAACTGTGTCACAATTTCAGCGAATAAACAGATGGTTAGGCTACCATGTGGAAGAAATTATTATTTATTCATTCGTTTATTTCATGGAAGGAAAGGCTGGCAATGAATTTTACGAGATGTTTACGGATTATAGACAGGATAACTAAAAAATAATAATCGCAAGTGGCTGTTTACTAATCGTTTATTCCAAATGCGATCAAATCGCGCGAATCGCGCAATCTCGCGGCTTATGAGAACCCTGGGCCTGCATAATAGATAGTAGTAGTAACAGCTGTTTAAGAGCTAAATTGGATATTTAGCTTATATAGGGTGTGATCAATAGACTTGGAGAGCAAGCATAAGCAGCGACGCCAGTGCGATGTTAGAAGTTATGTTAATTATATGAAGTTATTAACAAGTTAATGAAAGAAACAATACCAAATAGAAATTATTGAGGAAGGTTTTATACCTTTTCTTACAACCTACGTTTTTGAACATGAAAACATTGTCATTAGAGAATATGATTCATTTATAATAGCATCCAATATGTCATTTCTTGAAAATCGCGATACACGAGGGTAAACAAATTTTTTTCGGGTACCCGGATACCCGACGGGTAACGGCTCTCGGGTACCCGGTTCCCGATTTTTGGACCCGTGTAAAAACTAAATATATATATATATATATATATATATATATATATATATATATATATATATATATATATATATATATATATATATATTGTAACGTCACTTCCCTGTCTGGTGGGGCAGTCTTTAATGATGGGGTTGGCGGAAGAGAGTCTCGAGAATAATCACAATGGAGAAGATGTTAAAGTGCCCGTGGCACAGTGGTACCGTTTATTCAAACCTCCGACTTACACTTAGGTTCATTAAATATCCTTACATTAGAACTTAGCCTTACAATATGCAAAACGTAACTGTTAGCGCAGTTCCTAAACGCGGCGTCTAAACGCAGCGTAGAACACGGCACTAAACGCAACACCCAACGCAGCGTCTAACGCGGCGCCACACGCAGCGTACAACGCAACGTACAACGCGGCGCCCAACGCAGCGCAGAACACAACGTATAACGCGGCGCTAAACGCAACGCCCAACACAACGTCCAACGCGGCGCCACACGCAGCGTATAACGCAACGTACAACGCGGCGCCCAACGCAGCGCAGAACGCAACGTAAAACGCGGCGATAAACGGAACGCCAAGCGCAGGGTCTAAATATGAAAACAGATACACAGCTACAGAGTCAACTTAACGGTGTCTACAATGCCGTTAACAGATGCAAATATACTAAGAACCAATCGATGGACTAAAAGGCAGTAACGTGTCTTTCCGATGGCACACCTAGGCTATCCACTAATGTTCCTAATTACGGACTAACTGAAATATATACAGTCACAGCAGAATAATAATCTCTACTAAAGTACACACATTGCACGCAAATCAGAGCGTTACTAAATAACGTAAAATGATAACAATCGGTCGATAACGTTACTCCTAAATAATTGGGCGTAATCTATCCCTCAGTGAAATATCGCAGTTTGCTAACAATTTATACAACTCACAAATGTACTCAATAATATTCTGAGCGCTTACAATATCTAAGAACAATTATACACGGTGCCGTGGTATTAGAAACCTACCAACTTGGATAATAGTAAATGATATGATAACGTACCGTACGTAGACGTCTTGCGAGATTTTGGCAAAGAGTCCCTCGCTGCACGTACCAACAGCTCCTTTTATACTAGCCTGAACAATGGCTTAAGTTTACGCGCGTGAGAAAGTTACTACTTCAAAGAGCACCGCCTTAGTGTTGCAGTCACCAGACTTCCGGAGACCGAGAGGCCAGGTGCACGATTACTTACGTCATAGTAAACAACTTAACGGGGATTTGCCGACATAGAATCATAACATTACGTAAACAGTTTACACAGCTTAAAGAATAGCCCTCAAAGCTTAAATACTACGTAAGTTCGGTTACAATATATATATATATATATATATATATATATATATATATATACACACATACACAAACACAAATATATATATATATATATATATATATATATATATATATATATATATATATATATATATATATATCACATAATATACTTACTAAACTATCATCATACTGCTACTCGGAGTTTCACGTGTACGGCTCGCGCACCGATCATCAGGCAACTCTGATCGGTGCGCGAGCCGTACACGTGAAACTCCGAGTAGCAGTATGATGATAGTTTAGTTAAGTATATTATGTGATATTCTAGCTCTGCCTTGGCATAGAGCACTCTTTGTGAATATTGACCAACATTCTATGTGATATATATATATATATATATTTATATATATATATATATATATATATTTGTGTGTGTGTATGTGTGTGTGTGCGTTTGTATTTCTATCTGACCGAGGACTTGAACAAAAGAATTTCAGGTCCTCGGTTGTGATTTCTAAAGAATCACCAAGTCCTCGGAAGAATTCTATTGTATGGGGTATTGTTAAGGTTAGGGTACGTGGATTTGAACAATGGAAAATACAATGGGGTCATCGGTTGGAATGAAACAAAAACATGTGTGCGTGCGTGTGTGTGTGTGTGTGTTATGGTATTCACTCAACATAAACGGTTATGAAATCAATAACCGGATGTGTAGGTTAAATATTCGAAGATAAACTTGTTCATTTGCCTTGGTCGTTATTTCCATTTAATTTGAATTAAGAGAGGGTGTAATTGGGACTCATCTAACGTCATTCCCTCATTGCATTAAGTTTTGTACTTTTGAAAATTTTGAAAATTATAATATATTTTCTAACAAAGTACTCCTAATTTGTCAATATGAGTCATATCTTATTTCTCTGCTTTTTTCTAATAATATTTATTTTAATATTTTTATTTTGTCCATGATTTCTACGTAACGACAGTCAAGTTGTGTCGGTTCGTGCTCAGCCGTTATAGCGCCATCACCAAATCTTGGGTATAAGCCAATAATGCAAAGCAGCATGCCCATGGTGACTGCAAGTAGTGGATGACCTCGTACGTATTAGGCAAAGCAGCTAGGTTGTCGAAAGCAAAGTACGCAATTGTTTTATCCCCGACTGCTTGTCATGGACACCTTTCTTTGTACGATGGCAAGTTGTGCCATTGGACAGCGATGAAAGGATCACCTCTCTGCCATCTCTCTACCGCCTCCTAACGTTGCATTGCTTTTATTCAATGATATTTCCAACCGGAATTTCTCCAACCCTCGTTCACGCCCGCCCCCCCCCCCCCCTCCCAAACTCCCTCCTTACGAAAATTCACCATCACACGAAAGGAAAGTTTTCACATGAAACATAGAGAATAGGTGAGTATTCTTTCTATTTGTTTATTAATTTATTTGTTGTCCATCGATTTGGTCGTTTCACGCCAGACTTACATATATACAAGGTGCAATTTGGCAATGAATAGTATGTTATGTAAATACATAAGACATTACCGTTAGGTATTCCGTTAGCAGCGTATATAGTGAAATAAACCAAGCGCATTCCATTAATAAGTTACACAACAAAATACCCAGAATGAGAAATTTTCAATACTGAAAATAATAATGTACATAACTAGCAAGGTGAGTTACAAGAATTCCGTGATTGATCTAAAGTAACTAAAATAACAATGTATGTTACAGGGATTCAGTGATTAACCTAAAGTAACCTAACTGCAGGGTGTGTTACAGGGATTCTGTGATTGATCTAAAGGAATTTAACTAGCAGGGTGTGTTGCCTTAAGTAACCGCACTCAGGGTATGTTACAGGGATTCCTTGATTAACCTGAAGTAACGTAACTAGCAGGGTGTGTTACAGGGATTCCGTGATTGATCTAAAGTAACTTAACTAGCATGGTGTGTTACAGGGATTCAGTGATTAACCCAAGGTAACCTAACTGCAGGGTGTGTTACAGGGATTCTGTGATTGATCTAAAGGAACTTAACTAGCAGTGTGTGTTGCCGGGATTCCGTGATTTACCCTTAAGTAACCGCACTCAGGGTGTGTTACAGGGATTCCTTGATTCACCTAAAGTAGCGTAACTAGCAGGGTGTGTTACAGGGATTCCGTGGTTGAGTTTGTTCACCATCTTCTAACGGAAATTGTCTGAATCGAGTAAAACAATCCTGACCGATCCTGAAAATAAAAATGAAAGAGCAGATTTAAGTCAGTGATAGAAAATTGTCACAACTCGTTCTGGGATAACCCCCTCAAGAATTTTATTGAATACTTTACGTGTTTAGTTAATTGGATGCTAATTATTTAGCCAAGGTTTTGTGCATCCTTAAGCATTACGTAATTATTTATTGTTAACGAATATCAGAATTCCGTCGGCATGAGGGTATAAATAGAACAGTCAAGCCACGTGCTCTTTCTTTTCAATCTCGGTCTTGAATCAAAACAAGCAAAACCGAAAGTTGCTCTTGTTTAATTATAAAAATGTTAGTCAGAATTTTAGTTCATAAGAAACCAATTTCCACCTTCATTGAGATAACATTGACTCATTACTTTACGAATTAAATTCGGTGTTTTTGGTACGTTTATAGATGGCAAAAGAGGCAGGGAAGAAGCTAAATTACAGCTTGAACGAGGAAAGAAAGAGAACGTGAAACTAAGAAAAGGAAAAGGCAGACGCTCGTATAGAAAGAAAGAACATTCATTTGTATCTTAACCATAAACGTTGACAGAACTCTCAACGAAACAAAACTAGGACCATAAGAAGGAAAGGATGCCATATAAAGTATAGAAGTTTAAAAGGATATATATATATATATATATATATATATATATAGAAAAGGATGATTTATTTTGTTCTATGTAACCGCCATTAATTTTATTGTTGTTGTTGTTAATAATTACATTGAACCTTTGAAACTCATATACTCTCTCTGTCCATCTTTACGCCGTTGTCGACTGCTCTCTTGAAAATAATCCGTGACAAAAACAAACGTGCAAGGTGGGTGGGGGAGGATGGGGGAGGCAGAAAAGAGAGTAGAGATCATAATTGACATGCACAATGGAATGTTATTCGGCATAATTCGAAGACGCATCCATGCATGTTACTGGTAACATGATGTCTCGAAGGAAACTTTTTTAAAGATCCTGTGTTCGCTTGCAATTGCTTTCGCATTCGGTACTGATACCTCCATAGATCTCTGTATTGTAACAGAGAAGGGCCACACCATATACTTCGGGCGGAGGTCTTTATCCCCTTCCCCAGAAAAAAACAAAGGGTAGCTCAGCCCAACCTTCACCCCCCCCCCCCCCAACACACACCGGCAGACTGCATTTTCTTTCATAAAATGTTTGCCAATTAACGGAATTGGACGTGGTGGTACTATTCAGAAAAGATACTATAGAAAGCACCTGGCCATGAAACAACCAAACGACTGATTCGTCAGGTGTGTATAACCATTCCCTCGAAGGGGAACAGATACTACACATGATCTTAGTCAAAAGGTCGTTTGTTTTGGCACCCAAGGCGGGCTACACGCTAGCAGAAAAGAGGAACCGACTTAAGGAAAGTTTAAAACGTTGTTTCGCTCTGGAGGCCACTTTGGATTTTAGTGACTCGTTAATTAGTTGACGGTACTTTCAATTCTTCCTTGCATGATTGTAGTCATCTATCGGAATTGTTTTTTTTATTTCCGTTATCGTCTGATCTTTGAAATCATATTTTAAAGTATACGTGTTTTCGTAATTGGAATACAAATATCGGCCACCCTCGCTGAAAACTAAAGTGGCTGGTAACCATTTTTTACTTAAATCCCATAAATAGTATATATTATATCCAACTAAATTCACTTCAACAGTTAGACTAGTCAAATATACCATGTGTATACACACTCTGTAGTTGTTTATCTGTCGTTCACGCCTTTGCAGTTGTACTCTCAAAAATGTTCGACAAATATTGTAGCCTTCCCAATACTGGGTACGTATATATTCAAACAAATTTGGTTGAATATACCCCCCCCCCCCCCGCCGCACCCAAAGCCTAAAGAATTAAAATATATCGACAATGATCACTATGTCACGTTTTGGCAATTAAATTGGTTACACTTTCGTATAATTTTACTTGTTTTGTGGCAAACCTTGCACCAAATTTGGTTGGATACATACGTAACCAGTAACCCAGTGTTGCGTACAATTTTTGCCCAACTTTTTGGAAGGAAGTTTTTATAAGTTTATTGCACGATTTTCGGTTTAATTCAAACATGTAAATTAGATTCTAGGTTCTTATTTATCAAGCAGACGTGTGATACTCGATTCTCACTCGAACTTGGGTACATTTTGTACTCGTACTCACGACTTTGTACTCACTCGTACCCCGAACATTGTAGCAACAAAACAAGTACGTTTCCAACTATGCCAAGTGTTGATGTTGACTTTGAGAATAAGGGACTTTCTCTGGTATTTTTTTTCAACAAATTGTGTAGTTTAAAGCATTACTTGCGTAGAGCTTTGATTGGGTTTGCGTCGACTAAATTTCAAACTTTTTCTGAAATGCAAGCTATAAACTAACTGGAGTGTCACCAAACCAGTGTAACCACCCGACATACCTAAAGTCTGATTGTTTATAAGCATACTTGAATGCAGAGATGGCGTCTTATCTAGGGGTCACCCCTTACCATGATTCGCGGATCGAAATTATGTTTAGACTTTCGAAATGGTTTGGTTCAGTTCCTACAGATCATTCGTGTTTAAAGGGATATACCCCCTCTATTCGCTTTACAAAATTATGATCCACACCACAATTACCAAAACATGAAATCAAAATTGAGCAAAATAATAGCGTGACATAGATATAACGTCACTAGTGAAAACTTTACACTTAGTCGGCAATTTCTATATTTCAAGATAGACCACACTTAATAGGAATTGAAAACAAAGGACTGGTGTTTGATACAAAGAAATCCCTTACTAATCTGGATTGCAGGTCATTGTAGCCTGTCAACAGTCAAACTTCATATTAAACAATGAGTCTGAAAGGAAACACAAATCCAATCAATATTATTAGTGTGTGTGATAAAGATGTCAAGAAATACTTCCCCAAACATCTAAGAACAATCGAATTCCATTTGGGAGATATCACACATTTAATGTTTCTTTACACTTAAGGACTAAGACTTGATTAAGTCTACATATGACATCATGGAGCCATATTTGCTATAACTCAGTACGCTTTCTTACTTCATTGAAATGCTTGTTTTCTGAAATGGAGATGGTTATGCAAATGCTGATGCTCAAATATCCAATCTCTTAACATGACATAATGTTGGTATTGGCTTCAGTACTAGTGTAAACACTGTTAACATTTTACCTTGAAAATAAGATAAGAAACAGGAGCGTTAGCTCAGAGGTTAACGCCGGTGCCTTTCAATCATAAGGTCCCGAGTTCGAGTCACTCCAAGTTAATGTATGTCGTCCAGTTACAGAGTTGTTGACAATTGACATTCATAACCATGTATGTTAATTATGAATCTAAGAGACTGACTTCGTTCAGCTTGCGGCTTTGATAAGCCAATTATGACTTCCTCGCGAGTTCCTGCTTGCAGGAGGATCTAAAATACATACACTCATACACGCACACTCACATACATACATACATACATACATACATACACGCACACAGACACATCCGCCTGCAAGACTACTAAGGTTAACCAACTTTCGGCTAAATTTAGGAAACTGAGAATATACACTTTCGATACAGTATTGTGTTCATACGGTAGCTTAAAGTGCCATCAACATAAGAACAACGTTGCCTCATTAGTTGACCTTTTTCAGTAAATTGTTTAGATAACAAGATAATATCTTATCAAAAATCAGATAAATGTTGGATTGCTCCGTTGCATTAACTGAGCAATTAAACATTTTTCTGCAAAATGTTTAAATGACAACTTATCAGAAGATGGGACAATTTTTTATGTTGATGGCACTTTTAAGCTTCCGTACTTAATAAGTGCTTAATTAGTCTTCAACCTTCTATAAGAGACGAGTAACATAACAATTCTGCCCCTTGGAAGAGAGTAAGGGAGAAACTATCAACTACGCTGCCGTCCGATGATACTCTATGCGTAAGATTTTTACAATGATTGTTTTTTATTCATATATTTTTTTAGTAACGTCTCGGGAACGATATGCTGTAAGGTACCATTTACATCTACTATGTTATGTAGTGAACAACTGTATCACTTATGTATACATATATATATATATATATATATATATATATATATATATATATATATATATATATATATATATATATATGTTGTTAAGTCTATAAGTAAGGATAGGAAAGCTGCTTATGTCCTAGGGATAGCTTCAGGGGATTACAAGGCTGGGATTACTTTGTACGTAAAGACTTGCTAATAGGATTAAAGGATAGAGCTAGAGATGAGGAGAGGGGTTACGGGCAGTTGGACTGTGGCTTTTGTGAGGTGAGGAGCCAAGGTATTAGGAGACGAGAAAAGGAGAGAAGCGTAAGGGAGTGTGGGAAGATAGCGAGGATAGTGTTGCAAGGAAGCAGAGGTTGTTTGAGGAGAATTGATGGTAGTGAATTGTGAAAGGAAGCAGTGGAGTTATGTGGAGCTATGTGGAGTTTGAAAAATAAAGAAAGAAAAGCAACGAATGACACTTTCTTGACACTTATTACCCCACACTACGTAACAATATATATATATAAATATATATATATATATATATATATATATATATATATATATATACATAAAATATATATGTATACATAAAATATATATATATACATAATATATATATATATATATATATATATATATATATATATATATATTGTTTACAGCCAATGCCTTAGACTTAAACGCATTTGCTCTAACCCATGTGATTTTAAACACCAGATATCCATATTAACTGGTTATTTCTTGAACGTCGGATTCCCCCTTCACTTAATTAGACAGGGTATTTCCAGGGCCGACAAGTTGAGCCGTGAGTACTTATTAAAATACAAGTCTAAAAGTCCCAACACGCGCATTCCGTTCGTTACCAGTTACAACCCCCTCATCAAATCTTTCATTCGCTCCATCAAACAGGAATTTGCTGTATTTCAAGACGATCAGTCTGTAGGAGAATCATTTAAGGTACCCCCCATGCTAGCATTTCGTCAACCCCCCAACCTTAAATTTCTTCTCACTTCCTCCAGACTCCCCCGCTCAGTTTCCACCTCCGCAGGCAATTTTCCTTGCGGTAAACCTAGATGCCTAATATGCCCCCATATTACCCCAGGCACCGTGGTCAAGATTCCCAATGTTGACTTTAGTCTTAGACCCCCTTCCCTCTCTTGTGATTCTATCAATGTTATTTACATTTTCTATTGTGTACTTTGCAAAGAGGGCAATTATGTAGGTGAAACAGGCTCCCGATTCCGCTTACGTTTTAATAATCACAAAAAATCTATTCGTGATAATTTTGCAGGATTCCCAGTGTCCGAACATTTCAATCTTCATGGTCATTCTCTAAAAAACCTAAAATGTATTTTAATTGCCTCGAACTTCAAATCAACTACTGAACGTAAACGTAAAGAAATCGATTGGATCTTTCGTATTAAGTCTCACATCACCGGCCTCAACAAAGACTTGGGACCCCTTAACAACTACCAGTTCTACAAGCATATGTAATCCGTTCTTTGCTCCTTAATCCGCTTCCTGTATAGTCATGGTTTATTTGGTTTTAATTCCATCATTGCAACTTACACTTATCTAGCGTCATACTTTCATTGTGTCACATTTTGTACTTCTCATTCGACTGCCAAGTATTGCTGACGAAGGTCCCAGGGGGACCGAAAATTCCAATATATTTTCTAAAACTTACTCCTTATTTGTCAATTATGAGTCATATCTTATTTCTCTGGTTTTCTCTAATAATATATATATATATATATATATATATATATATATATATATATATATATATATAGATATATATATATATATATATATATATATATATATATATATATATATATATATATATATATATATATATATATATATATATATATATATATATATATATATATATATGATATTACTAAGGTAAGCAACAGGGAGGGAACACATCAGGATCGTAAACCTTTACATCGCCTATTGCGAACCTTTTCATTTTTTGAGATGTTGTGAGTCAAGCGTAATTGTTATCGCTCGTTATCACCGTCTCTTTATTAAACAGTAGGTAAGTCCAAGTTTTAATGCTTTTGGTTCTTTCACTCATGTTCTGCAGGATGACAACTTCCTTCAATCGTCCATGATGCCGGTCTTAAAACATCTATGGATAATCGTCACTATGTGCATTCTACACGGTGGGACAAAGAGAGAAGTTCTTTGGTTTTGAATAGTAACAGTTTATTTAACCTGTAACTAATAGAGTTCAATAGGTTTCCCCTTCACTGTAAGTCTTGAGGATGTATGTCTTATATGCCTTAAACCTTGGTGTTTGAGTAAATCATGACTTTTGTGTCGTAATCATTTCGGTTGAGGCACGTATGTATTATTGCAATGTTAGTTTTTACATTTTATCGGTTAAATGAAGAAAAAATTATACGTCAACATTTGCTTCAAATCGAATTTTGTAAGCCACAATGCAATATGTTTTACAATTATTAGATATGTCGTTTACATTTCAGTAAAGGTTTAGTTCGGACCGGTGCAAGACATGACTCGCTATTAATTAATTAAGAAGTTTGTGAATGCATACCTCTTTCAGTTGCTCTGTTTTATTACATGTTGAAATGCAGGTTTACTAAAGAAGGGACAAAATGATGTTGTTTTAATACAGAAAATACTAATTGCTATTATAAATAAAAATAAAACAAAACTGCTAGCAAACTGCTTATCCACTAAAGAGCCCGTGTAAGAGAATGTGTAAAAGTAAGTTGGCCTGACGTTTCGATCCTAGCAGGATCTTCTTCAGAGGCTAAATGATCGGAACGTCGGGCCAACTGACTATTACACATGCTATTTCTATCAAAAATAATCTATTTTGATGAGAAATACTATACTCTATTTATCTTAATTCCAAACACAACTGTTTTAGGTACTAAAAGTGCTTTGACAGACTGCACAAGTCACCAAAATGCACGAATCGGCAATAGTTGGAAAATTGACTGCAGGCTACAAGATTGGAGCGAAGTTAAATATTACCACGATAACCCAGTCGAAGGAAATTTACTAATCATGTCTAATCAAGGTAAGCCTTTAACATGTGTACGAGTGAATTATTCCCACGAGTATCTACCATTAATACACAATTATATAAATACTATACACTATTCGATACATTTTTATTTTTTCAATTCAGCTTTTTTTTTGTATGATTGCTTTATGATGATGGTGATAGTTTATAATGCCTAATAGAAGTTCATTAAATCTAAAAAACTGTTAAAACTTGACAATGTATATTTTCAAGGATTAATTGATATCCCTTTGTATGAAGGTATAGGTAAAGGTAGAGGTAAAGGGAAAGGGAGAGGCGTGGGTTGACACAAGTGAGAACAATCAAGAGACAAAATGAGGCAATTTAATGATTGAAATTTATAAAACTATAGGCAGGCAGTTTGAATTTGTCTAATGAATAACGTGATTTACGTGGTTTGCCTTACACACAATATATCACAGTTCTTGTACGTCAACACAGCTAGACCAACTGTTCAACCCGTGATCGAACAATACTGCTGACCTATAGTCTAATAAAGGAAGGAAACGGCTGTTTACATAGTGAGTAACCGCATCAGAACATCCGTCAAAAACCATATTGCAAGGAAGTAATAATCCAAATGTAAACAATCAGTAACATTCCCTGCCCATATCCATGTAACAGTTGGAAATCTGACCCCGTGACCTCGAAGAAGTATCAAAGACAATACTGCTTGCATATACTCTTAAAGGAAGGAAACGGCTTTTGACATATTGTTAGAAGCCGCATCAAGAACATCCGTGAAAACCATATTGCAACGAAGTAATAATCCAAATATAAACATTCAGTAACATTCCACGTCCATATCCTTAAAATAAGTTTGTTCAGATATAATAAAAAGTTGGTGATTGCCAATATAAATGTTTATGAAGGTGATGTAAAGTAGAAACTTAACATACGTTATATGAACTTGATATGACTGTTATATGGATTCCCGTCATATCCTCCACATCAAACTTGAGATTATTCGAATATGGGCAGGATATAAAATCCATATTAAACTATTAACACTTTTGGCCATACATAATATAAGTTTCATAAGGTTAACAAAGTAGAACCCTTATATAATTATATCAGACTTTATATAGCTTTTTCCGGATTCTATATATATTGTCCACATGAAACATTTATGAATTTGCTTTATATGGTTCATATACAAATATCATGTTCAGTTTAAGGTTTATATAAAATTCCCGATGCAACAGCAATATGTAGAAAATATAAGCTTTAAATGTAGTAAACCTTAGCAAGTTGTGCAGTACATGGGTCTGGTTTACAGTACTGTACATTACGATACCGAGATATATAACTGGATGCATTGGAAATACAGTAACTCTCCTAAATGTACACACCGTGGCTGTAGGCTTACTAATGTTACTGCTAGTAAGTAGTGCAGTGGGCCGTGGGCTAAGCTAATTCGTGAATACCGCACAATGCTACACTCTGTTGTAATATGTTTGTGACATGCTTTAACTAGTCAATAAACAAGCATAAGAGCGAAGAATTACTTATTCATTTGGGGGTTGTGGGTTGTTTTGAAACTATGAGTCTTTTTGTTTTAAATTTTGACAGGAAAGGCTAGATATGACATTATGAGTATGAAATGTTCTGACTGGAGAATCTTTTAACTTCTTTGACATTTTGGCTTGCTTTTTTATGTCAGATATTATACGTCATCTCAATTCTATTCCAATTTCAAGATAACGATCATTGTTTTGGATTTGGGTGCGACATCGGTACCCTGGATATTGATGAAGATGGCGCCATGGTTATCAACAATGTTACAATAGATCATATATCTTTGTATACGTTGATATACACCGACAGAGACGGACATGATTATCAACATGAATTTATAATTATAGGTAATGTTAGTACCATTCATTTAAAGAGAACATTATTATAGAAACAATTTACTCTAATATTGAGAAAGAAATGGTTTATTTGGTAATGACTTCACGGTAAGGTACAGCAGCAAAGCATCATAAATGACGTTAAAAAATATATAAACTGAGAAAATGCAAATACGAATCTGCTTATACTGATTTACACGTTAAAACAACTTCATTGAGCTAGGTGATGAAAAGTTGTATGATTGCAGAAGAACATACCTTTGGAAATAATAGAGCATAAATGTGATTTTACTGACTCACACCAATCAGGTTACTGCTTCCTCATTGTTTACCTCTTTTCTCGCAGATTGTCCTTCTACTGTTTACGCCCATCATGGATCCCACGCACTCATAAATTGTTACTTCCCTCAGTCTCAGGGGGTACATTGGTACAATTCAACGACACGTAATGCTCGACCAATCGCAAGTCTTGAAGGAGGCCGGAAGGCGGGTTCAGGAGTCTCTGCTGGGAAATACGATATTACCAATAACGGTGGTCTGCTGATAAGAAATACTACTTTCAGCGACGAAAAAACATACCGTGCTATACTTATTGTACCGAATATAGATACATTAATAACAGATCAGGAAGTCGTTATATATGGTAAGTCAGTGTTGTATATAAAGTTATGAGAATAACCATAGCTGTAAACTGCGATTATTTTGACCTGCCTAATAGATATTCCGTCCTGAGATAATACCTACCAATCTCAGTAACATAGTGTACCATGTATAAACCAGTTTTCTAAGAAAGAAAATAAGTAAAAAAGGCCTGTGTTGGAATGTATAAATGATAGTTATGATGTCAATTATGAGTCATATCTTATTTCTCTGGTTTTCTCTAATAATATATATATATATATATATATATATATATATATATATATATATATATAGATATATATATATATATATATATATATATATATATATATATATATATATATATATATATATATATATATGATATTACTAAGGTAAGCAACAGGGAGGGAACACATCAGGATCGTAAACCTTTACATCGCCTATTGCGAACCTTTTCATTTTTTGAGATGTTGTGAGTCAAGCGTAATTGTTATCGCTCGTTATCACCGTCTCTTTATTAAACAGTAGGTAAGTCCAAGTTTTAATGCTTTTGGTTCTTTCACTCATGTTCTGCAGGATGACAACTTCCTTCAATCGTCCATGATGCCGGTCTTAAAATAGAGTTCAATAGGTTTCCCCTTCACTGTAAGTCTTGAGGATGTATGTCTTATATGCCTTAAACCTTGGTGTTTGAGTAAATCATGACTTTTGTGTCGTAATCATTTCGGTTGAGGCACGTATGTATTATTGCAATGTTAGTTTTTACATTTTATCGGTTAAATGAAGAAAAAATTATACGTCAACATTTGCTTCAAATCGAATTTTGTAAGCCACAATGCAATATGTTTTACAATTATTAGATATGTCGTTTACATTTCAGTAAAGGTTTAGTTCGGACCGGTGCAAGACATGACTCGCTATTAATTAATTAAGAAGTTTGTGAATGCATACCTCTTTCAGTTGCTCTGTTTTATTACATGTTGAAATGCAGGTTTACTAAAGAAGGGACAAAATGATGTTGTTTTAATACAGAAAATACTAATTGCTATTATAAATAAAAATAAAACAAAACTGCTAGCAAACTGCTTATCCACTAAAGAGCCCGTGTAAGAGAATGTGTAAAAGTAAGTTGGCCTGACGTTTCGATCCTAGCAGGATCTTCTTCAGAGGCTAAATGATCGGAACGTCGGGCCAACTGACTATTACACATGCTATTTCTATCAAAAATAATCTATTTTGATGAGAAATACTATACTCTATTTATCTTAATTCCAAACACAACTGTTTTAGGTACTAAAAGTGCTTTGACAGACTGCACAAGTCACCAAAATGCACGAATCGGCAATAGTTGGAAAATTGACTGCAGGCTACAAGATTGGAGCGAAGTTAAATATTACCACGATAACCCAGTCGAAGGAAATTTACTAATCATGTCTAATCAAGGTAAGCCTTTAACATGTGTACGAGTGAATTATTCCCACGAGTATCTACCATTAATACACAATTATATAGTTACTATACACTATTCGATACATTTTTATTTTTTCAATTCAGCTTTTTTTTTGTATGATTGCTTTATGATGATGGTGATAGTTTATAATGCCTAATAGAAGTTCATTAAATCTAAAAAACTGTTAAAACTTGACAATGTATATTTTCAAGGATTAATTGATATCCCTTTGTATGAAGGTATAGGTAAAGGTAGAGGTAAAGGGAAAGGGAGAGGCGTGGGTTGACACAAGTGAGAACAATCAAGAGACAAAATGAGGCAATTTAATGATTGAAATTTATAAAACTATAGGCAGGCAGTTTGAATTTGTCTAATGAATAACGTGATTTACGTGGTTTGCCTTACACACAATATATCACAGTTCTTGTACGTCAACACAGCTAGACCAACTGTTCAACCCGTGATCGAACAATACTGCTGACCTATAGTCTAATAAAGGAAGGAAACGGCTGTTTACATAGTGAGTAACCGCATCAGAACATCCGTCAAAAACCATATTGCAAGGAAGTAATAATCCAAATGTAAACAATCAGTAACATTCCCTGCCCATATCCATGTAACAGTTGGAAATCTGACCCCGTGACCTCGAAGAAGTATCAAAGACAATACTGCTTACATATACTCTTAAAGGAAGGAAACGGCTTTTGACATATTGTTAGAAGCCGCATCAAGAACATCCGTGAAAACCATATTGCAACGAAGTAATAATCCAAATATAAACATTCAGTAACATTCCACGTCCATATCCTTAAAATAAGTTTGTTCAGATATAATAAAAAGTTGGTGATTGCCAATATAAATGTTTATGAAGGTGATGTAAAGTAGAAACTTAACATACGTTATATGAACTTGATATGACTGTTATATGGATTCCCGTCATATCCTCCACATCAAACTTGAGATTATTCGAATATGGGCAGGATATAAAATCCATATTAAACTATTAACACTTTTGGCCATACATAATATAAGTTTCATAAGGTTAACAAAGTAGAACCCTTATATAATTATATCAGACTTTATATAGCTTTTTCCGGATTCTATATATATTGTCCACATGAAACATTTATGAATTTGCTTTATATGGTTCATATACAAATATCATGTTCAGTTTAAGGTTTATATAAAATTCCCGATGCAACAGCAATATGTAGAAAATATAAGCTTTAAATGTAGTAAACCTTAGCAAGTTGTGCAGTACATGGGTCTGGTTTACAGTACTGTACATTACGATACCGAGATATATAACTGGATGCATTGGAAATACAGTAACTCTCCTAAATGTACACACCGTGGCTGTAGGCTTACTAATGTTACTGCTAGTAAGTAGTGCAGTGGGCCGTGGGCTAAGCTAATTCGTGAATACCGCACAATGCTACACTCTGTTGTAATATGTTTGTGACATGCTTTAACTAGTCAATAAACAAGCATAAGAGCGAAGAATTACTTATTCATTTGGGGGTTGTGGGTTGTTTTGAAACTATGAGTCTTTTTGTTTTAAATTTTGACAGGAAAGGCTAGATATGACATTATGAGTATGAAATGTTCTGACTGGAGAATCTTTTAACTTCTTTGACATTTTGGCTTGCTTTTTTATGTCAGATATTATACGTCATCTCAATTCTATTCCAATTTCAAGATAACGATCATTGTTTTGGATTTGGGTGCGACATCGGTACCCTGGATATTGATGAAGATGGCGCCATGGTTATCAACAATGTTACAATAGATCATATATCTTTGTATACGTTGATATACACCGACAGAGACGGACATGATTATCAACATGAATTTATAATTATAGGTAATGTTAGTACCATTCATTTAAAGAGAACATTATTATAGAAACAATTTACTCTAATATTGAGAAAGAAATGGTTTATTTGGTAATGACTTCACGGTAAGGTACAGCAGCAAAGCATCATAAATGACGTTAAAAAATATATAAACTGAGAAAATGCAAATACGAATCTGCTTATACTGATTTACACGTTAAAACAACTTCATTGAGCTAGGTGATGAAAAGTTGTATGATTGCAGAAGAACATACCTTTGGAAATAATAGAGCATAAATGTGATTTTACTGACTCACACCAATCAGGTTACTGCTTCCTCATTGTTTACCTCTTTTCTCGCAGATTGTCCTTCTACTGTTTACGCCCATCATGGATCCCACGCACTCATAAATTGTTACTTCCCTCAGTCTCAGGGGGTACATTGGTACAATTCAACGACACGTAATGCTCGACCAATCGCAAGTCTTGAAGGAGGCCGGAAGGCGGGTTCAGGAGTCTCTGCTGGGAAATACGATATTACCAATAACGGTGGTCTGCTGATAAGAAATACTACTTTCAGCGACGAAAAAACATACCGTGCTATACTTATTGTACCGAATATAGATACATTAATAACAGATCAGGAAGTCGTTATATATGGTAAGTCAGTGTTGTATATAAAGTTATGAGAATAACCATAGCTGTAAACTGCGATTATTTTGACCTGCCTAATAGATATTCCGTCCTGAGATAATACCTACCAATCTCAGTAACATAGTGTACCATGTATAAACCAGTTTTCTAAGAAAGAAAATAAGTAAAAAAGGCCTGTGTTGGAATGTATAAATGATAGTTTCTATTGTGTTGTTTGTAGCAGGATCTTCTTCAACGACAAACTGAAATGAAAACAGTTTCAATACGCATTCGAATATGATTCTGCCATGATCGAAACGTCAGGTACCCTTACTTGTTTACGTAATCTGGTTTTCTAAGGGTTTTGTTTATTCTACAGTAAGCGTCGAAACAGCGGTATTTTCAGTAGATGTTTGCGAGGGAAGAAATTTCTGTTTGGTGCAGCTGCAAGATCCGACAATTTTTATGTGTCGGGAAACAAATACAGGACCTCATACGTCACTGAGCTGGACAAGGAACACATCAAACGGTACACGATTAGTTAATACTTCTAAGTCCTTTGATGGAAACATGTACGAGGCATTCGTATCAACGAATGTAAATCTTAACTCGACAGACCGAATATATGTTTACATCTGTAACTCTATAATAGATATTCCAGCTAAGCCATTAAGACAAATAGTTGTAATGGTCGAAGATGAGAGTACGGACTACATCACTACTCTGTTGGAACCGACATATTATAGGGCATATGATGACGTCAGGTTAGTCTGCACCAATGAGAATCCTTTGTTCATATTATGGAAAAGAAACCACGAAACTATTGGATACTACCACGAAGGCAAATCGGATGTATTGAAACCTGGTTACGAGCTTGATAAGGATGGATCGTTGCTCGTTAACAAATTCTCATATACACATGAAGGTGAATATGTTTGTATCTACAACAATGGTAAAGTCGAGGAAATAGCGCAATATAATATCAAGACCGTTGGTGAGTGCCTTTATTCTTTCAAAGTCTCTTAATGTTGTGTATAATATACCCTTCTAGCGTTCTACTGACTATAAACAATACCTTTTGTTTCATTTTTATTTCTCATATTGTTTTCCGAACATGTTCCTGGTTTTAAGTTCCTTTCAGGGGGCTCTTATTAGACGGGCCCAATATGAGGTACAAAGTCATAACAAAACGTTAATTGATCTGCTACATTATATTAAAGTCTCAAAGTCTCAGATAAATACTATTCATCAAAGAACCTTGCTTTAAACTAACTATTTAGTTTAGTGCCATAGTATTACTAAAGTAGTGCTTACAATCTCAAGATATAGAGGAATATTCTCTTTTTAATGATCAAATCTGTATCTTTATCATGCTAATCAATCGATAGGTAGAACGTTTGGAATATATATTGCAATCTTCGCCCTATCCGTAGTAATAATCCAAACAAAAGTAATCTGAAAATTGAAAACAAGTTAAGAACAATACCGTTCATAATTTTCTCTTCTTATTTCTTTATTCATTAGTTACACCAATAAATCCTACACTTTCTATCGTTGGGTGCTCAGAGCCATTGGATTGCAAATTCAATGTAACAAACAGTGGATATCTGACATGTTTAACAGAGGGCGTTCTTCCAATCGTGTATCCGAAATGGATCCAGGATGAATGTGTTTCTTCCAGAATTACTTTCAGTCAACCACAGCTAATAGTGAGAAATATTGGGTCTTTGTTTAGCATATACTTGACTACTTACTACGAAATAACGACTGACCAGGATTATGAAAGTGAGACAGACGAAGACTGGCAGACTTATGATGTCACAGCGTCCTGCTCTGTGAACTACGAGGTTATTGGACAACACAAGACAGACGTTACGCTGCATCTCCAGAAACGTACTTCAGGTGACTTCATGCAATGTAAAAGCGTAGGAAGGTAGTTTGATGAGGAGATAAACTGTTACTGTATGATGATGATAAAGGAGCTGTCAATTGAAAGTAGACCACCCCATTGGAGCTTGTTAAAACATTCTTTTTCTGGGTAGTGATCTTCAAGTAACAATAAATGGAAGAGAGAGGACTCATTTTTTAGCAGTTGGTTTTAGGTGTGGGGCGAAGGTGGAGAGGGGGATATTTGGGAGAGGAAGGGGGACTGTGGGGAGGGGACATCAAAGGAGAAGCCAATTCCCCATCCCATGCAGACTGATGTGATAAATATGCTTGTGGTGAATACTTACACCTTATAAATAAATCGTCCGTTTTAAATTATCGCACTGTAAACATATCGAGCTTCATAAAATGGCATAAAGAGTATCCAAAACTAAACGTAAAGACCCCTCGTGGCACCCCCTTTTGGTTCCGAAATGACCGAATTTAATTATTTCAGAAAATCTAACACGATGTCTTAAGATACGGACAGTTAAATATGGAGAGCAAAATGGTATATTACCACAACCGTGACGTTAGGATTTTCTTTGCATTCAGAATAGTTACAGGCGACTCAATGAAGTTGAAACTCACAAATCATGCGTAGGATGTAAGTTTATGCGGATTAGCATTATTCTCAGCTTAGGTTTAATTTTCAGCTACTAAGTGTGTATCAATCGTGCATGTTCGTCATACATAATATCTATCTGTTCGATTTGTTTCTTGCAGCTGTAACAGAGGATAGAATAAGGAAGAGGTTTAGAGGTAAGTTTAAACATGATAATAATTTTGCTATATTTCATATATTCACATTAAAAATGAAAGTTTACGTGATATTTATAAGTACAAGTTTACCTTACTACGATTCTTGTTACAGTTTGACTCGAGTGTTTCCTTTCCTGGTAATGTGATATTGATGAGTATATCTAGAAACTGATTTTCGTGGGTCATTACATGGGTATACTTTCATTTCTGGTAAGTATAATTAGCACACAACATTTGATGCTATATTAGTGTTAACATGCGTTCCTCGTTTTTATTACAGTACATAATAACTGGCTGTGCGTCATCCCAGTCATTGTATTGTCTGTCATTATGATTATTGTTTTTGGCTTTTCAAAATGGCGAAATGGCAAAGCAGGAAGCGGGGCCTGTGGCAACAAGAATACATCTGATGTCGAGAATAATTATACGAACAAGAGTGAAGACAACCCAACCTTGACAATTTGAAAGGAGCTATACAATGTGATTGAATAATTACTGGGTTAAATTTGTTTAGTAGTTAATCATATTATACATCGACACAAATACTAACAACATTTACAATCGGTTAATAAGTAACTAGCCTATAATATTAGCAAGCAATCCTCTATAGAAATTATGACTTAAGATAAGAATCAAATTTTCGATCGTTTGGAGTGACGTTACCTTAATAAAATATTTATAATTTTATTATTATTTTGTAGTTTATTTGGAGTTTGGGGTTAACGTGGAGTGGGGGCGGCCGGTGTGCAAGGATACATTCGAATTTCCAAATTATATCTTTCGTTCTCGCAAAAAAAAGGATAACTGAACTCTTAATGTGAGAATTCCACAGCCTGTGATTTAAGAGCAAGAGAAATATAGAGAGAGGCATGGGTCCATTTGCCATTATTGATAACTTCTCTTTTGTGAAAACATACATGGAGAACGCATGAAATATTTTATCATTGAATTGTTTCCACTAAATGCAGTTAGTAAGAAGAACTGTTTGTGGTACCTTTTGATGAAGTCAATATGTTTTGTAATTCTAAACATGTAATTGTATAAAACTTGTAAAATATGTCATGTAATAACTTAAGTATATATGTATATATATATATATATATATATATATATATATATATATATATATATATATATATATATGTTATGGTATCCACTCAACATAAACGGTTATGAAATCAATAACCGGATGTGTAGGTTAAATATTCGAAGATAAACTTGTTCATTTGCCTTGGCCGTTATTTCCAATAAATTTGAATTAAGAGAGGGTGTAATTGGGACTTATCTAGCATCATACTTACATTGTATTAAATTTTGTACTTTACATTCCACTGCCGACGAACATCCCAACGAGACCGAAAATTATAATATTTTCTAACAAAGCACTCTTTATTTGTCAATATGAGTCATATCTTATTTCTCTGTTTTTTTCTAATAATATTTATTTTAATATTTTTATTTTGTCCATGATTTCTACTTAACGACAGTCAAGTTGTGTCGGTTCGTGCTCAGTCGTTATAGCGCCATCACCAAATCTTGGGTATAAGCCAATAATGCAAAGCAGCATGCCCGTGGTGACTGAATTAGTGGATGGCCTCGTATTAGGCAAAGCAGCTAGGTTGTCGAAAGCAAAGTACGCAATTGTTTTATCCCCGACGGCTTGTCATGGACACCTTGCTTTGTACGATGGCATTGTGCCATTGGACAGCGATGAAAGGATCCCCTCTCTGTCATCCCTCTACCGCCTCCTAACGTTACATTGCTTTTATTCAATGATATTTCCAACCGGAATTTCTCCAACCCTCGTTCACGCCCCCCCCCCCCCTCCCAAACTCCCTCCTTACGAAAATTCACCAACACACGAAAGGAAAGTTTTCACATGAAACATAGAGAAGAGGTGAGTATTATTTCTATTTATTTATTTATTTATTTTTTGTCCATCGATTTGGTCGTTTCACGTCAGACTTACATGTTTACAGTGTGCACTTTGGCAATGAAAAGTATGTTATGTAAATACATAAGACATTACCGTTAGGTATTTCGTTGGCAGCGTATGTAGTGAACTAAACCAGGCAGGGTTGGCATTTTCCCGGAAGCGGTAAAAACCAGGTAAACACCGGGAAAAACTGGTAAATACCGGTAAAAACCGCCTCCGTCTCGAAAACTATTAGTACTTGTCCGTAATATGCAGGGTCATCAGTAGGCACGATATTGTTTCATGACGGGCATATGTTATTGAATATGGGAGTTTCTTAGCTTCATTTTGAGCTATTTTATCACAACCTAATTCTACTTTTTGTGGAAAAAAGAGTATTTTTCATATTGCACATGTATAGTTATTCTGTCACGATCTCTTTAGCAGTATGCATTGCCTATTGCCCAAACCATTATAGGTCTACACTGGGACACTCACCCCTCCAAATTCTTCAGGCCTATTATGTGCTCAGACAGTTCATTCAATTAATACAGTAGGCAACAGTCTATTGAGGTGAATTCAATCCAAGGGGGCTCAATAGAAACTGCTTTGAAACTATGAAAGACACATGGGCCCAATTTAAGTATTAAACATGGCCCTATCGAGCCATTCACACAACCAAACTGTTTACCTTGATGCAAACATGGTCCAATTATTATACAACTTCATGCATGAGTAATTAAACACTTTGAGGTGGACAGGTGAGGTGATACTGGGCACTTCCTGTGTATAGGCTAACTGAAGAAGTAAGAGTATCAACAACACAGGTTACTGTTCCAGATACTTATTCTCAAATTAGTTGATGTCACAACAGTCACATAGTACAGTGCCTATAAGCAATATAAGCATAGTACAGTGCCTAGTGCGAAGTGTTAACAGAGTACAATTTATCGCAGACATGAAGTGATCGTTCTTGGATGTGAATCATCATTTGAGCATCCAATATTTTATTTATTTGAATTATTTATAATAGTCTAATCGGTAAACTCACAAAGTTATAGATCATGGCTGTTCTTTGGATGTAACCCAACCCTCTACCATAAAATGCTATTTTCTTGTAGTTTCTATGCTCCTCCACAAGTTCCACATGAATTTTTAGGAATTCTATATACTTTGAGGTTTTTCCCGGTAAAAACCGATAAAAACCTGGTTTTTACCGGGCGGTAAAAACGACCCGGTAAAAACCGGCCAACCCTGAAACCAGGCGCATTCCATTAATAAGTTACAAACAAAATACTCCAGCACCCCTCATCCCTTCCCAGACTAGGTATTAGTGATGTGCGCTAAACGAGCGACAAAGGGCTATTCCCTCTTCTCGTCCAGAATGGGAAATTCTCGATAACGAAAATAATTATGTACATAACTAGCAGGGTGTGTTACAGGAATTCCGTGATGATCTAAATTAACCTAACTAGCAGGGTGTGTTACAGGGATTCCTTGATTAATCTTAAGTAACGTAACTAGCAGGGTGTGTTACAGGGATTCAGTGCTTGACCTAAAGTATCGTAACTATCAGGGTGTGTTACAGGGATTCCGTGATTAACCTTGAAGTAACGTAACTAGCAGGGTGTGTTACAGGGATTCCTTGATTAACCCTGAGTAACGTAACTAGCAGGGTGTGTTACAGGGATTCAGTGCTTGACCTAAAGTAACGTAACTATCAGGGTGTGTTACAGGGATTCCGTGATTAACCTTGAAGTAACGTAACTAGCAGGGTGTGTTACAGGGATTCCTTGATTAACCCTGAGTAACCTAACTAGCAGGGTGTGTTACAGGGATTCCGTTGTTGAGTTTGTTCGCATTCACCATCTTCTGACGGAAGTTGTCTGAATCGAGTAAAACAATCCTGACCAATCCTGAAAATTAAAATGAAAGAGAAGATTTAAGTCAGTGATAGAAAACAAACGTGCAAGGTGGGTGGGGGTGGGGAGAGGAGGAAGGCAGAAAAGAAAGTAGAGGTCATAATTTACATGCACAATGGAATGTAATTCTGCATAATTTGAAGACACATCCATGTTACTGGTAACTTGATGTCCTGGCGGAAACTTTTTGAAAGATCCTGTTTCCGCTTGCAATTGCTCTCGCATTCGGTACTGATACCTCCATATATCTCTGTATTGTAGCAGGGAAGGGCCACACCATATACTTCGGGCGGGGGTCTTTATCCCCTTCCCCACAAGAAAACAAAGGGTAGATCAGCCCAACCCTCAAACCCCCCCCCACCCCCTCCCCCAACACACACACCGCAGACGGAATATTATAAAATGTACAGTACAAATATATACAACATACGTGTGCGGCACAACCTAAACAGTTGTAAAGCTTCAACATTGATTCAAAAGTTGCAACATATAGCACCATTTTGCATCCTAGGCACCCTCCTCTTGGAACTCCTCCCATGTATCACCTACAACTCCCCAACCGGTTCACGGACGTTTTCTCTCGCAATAAGGTTAGTATAATCCAGTTAGCATTATAGGATTCATTTCAGGTACCTAAAAATACTTATTTAGATGGTCTGATATTCTGATGGCTACTGGGTATCTTATACTGAATAGAAGAAATTTATGGGGTTTTCTTCTCTGTGGAGGTCAAAACTGATTTGACAAAAACAATATTGATGATAAACGTATGAATAGATTTTATGCACATACCAGCTGTATAGGTGTTCTTTTAGGACATATTTGATTAATATTACATTATTGTATTAAAAAAGAGTTAGTAAGTTGACGGAGGTCATTATCTTAATTGAAGTTTTAAGGAAGGTATAGCAAATCGTGAAACTACGAACGAATTAACAAGCATATCAGATATTGTGATTGAACGCTTTACTGTTTTACTCAGTTGTAATTCTAATCGTCTAATGTTCAATTCCGTTAATTAAAAAATAAAGTAAATTGTATTGACAATGTTGATCAATTTGTCACTTTTTGGCAATTAAATTGGTTAGACTTTCGTCTGATATCACTTGTTTTGTGGCAAACTTTGCTTGCACCAAATTTGGATGGATACATACGTATCCAGTAACCCAATGTTGCGTACAATATTTGCCCAATTTTTTTTAAGCAAGTGTCATAAGTTTATTGCACGATTTTCGGTTTAATTCAAACATACAAATTAGATTCTAGGTTCTTATTTATCAACCACACGTGTGAAACTCGATTCTCACTCGAACTTGAGTACATTTTGTACTCTTACCCACGACGTTGTACTCACTAGTACCCCGAACATTGTAGCAACATAACAAGTACGTTACCAACTATGCCAAGTGTTGATGTTGACTTTGAGAAATAAGGGACATTCTCTGGTAATGTGTGTAGATTTAAGCATTACTTGCGTAGCGCTTTCATTGGTTTGCGTCGAATAAATTTCAAACTTTTCTTGAAATGCAAGCTATATTCTTGCTGGAATGTCACTTTAACCACCCGACATTCGTAACTGATTGATTAACACAGGCAAATGGATATAGTGCATAGTGACATATCTACGGTGTTTTCGTTGCTCCTCTCCCCAGAATCCCAAAGAGACTTTGAGTTCAAATCATTAAAATGGGCCATATTAGAAATAATAATAATAGATAAACTTATAAAGCGCCAAAATCTACAGAGTATTCGATATGCACTGTACAATAATTATGAAAAAGCATGATTGAAATAATAAGTCATAAATTGTGACTTAAACTGAGAGAGAGAAGGAGACGTCCTGACAGACACAGGTCAATCATTCCACAAGACAGGACCAGCTGACAAGAATGCACGGTCACCATAGGTTTTCAGCCTAGTTCTAGGTACAATGAGAGACATGTTATTGCCAGATCTTAGTTGATAACGAGGGTTGACAGAAAAGAAATAAGCTCGGCTAGATAAGAAGGAGCCACGCCATGTATGCATTTGTAAACAAAAAATAATATTTTGAATTTAATCCTATACTCGACAGGTAACCAGTGCAAGGAACGCAAAATACTGCGAGAGGGGTGCCAAACTCATAGCAGTCAACCACCAATCTGGAAGCACTGTTTTGCAAACGCTGGAGCTTATGAACTAAATTACATGAAATACCAAAAAGCAAACTATTGCAATAATCTAGATGACTGTGTATAAACGCGTGTACCAGAATACTTATAGATTTGGATGACACGTGCTTTCTAATTTTCTTAAGATTGAAAATATAATAGTAGCCAATTTTGCAAACATTGGTAACATGTTGTTCCATTTATGTGTGTGTCGAATATGACGCCGAAGTTACGAACCTGGATGGAAGAAGCTATAAAAGTATCGCCAACACTAATTGAACTGTTTCAATTTTCATAAGTTGGCCAGGGGTACCAAAAATGATAAATTCAGTTTTGGAGTCATTAAGTCTTAATTTATGTGCAACCATCCAATCACTAATGTCAGAGATACAGTTCTACATAAGGCTGAAAGCATCAACCTCAGTGGTTTTGTTTTTACAAGGTTTAAGCTATAAACCAACTGAGTATCATCAACATAGGCAAATCCTGTGTCAAAATAGGTAGAAATGACTTTAAATAGCGAGGCTGTATATAGCGTAAAACACAAAGGACCTAGACAGGAACCCTGGGGAACTCCATGTTCAACATGGAGCTCATCAGAATTAACACCATTCAGTGAAACAAACTGCGATCTATCACTAAGGTAGTTTACAAACCATTTTAGAGCAGTATTCCTAATACCAAAATCGTTTTCCAAAATGTCAAGCAGAATAAGGTGATCAACGGTGTCAAATGCGGAGCTGAGGTCCCAATAGGACCATGAGTACAACTGCGGCAACAAGTCCAGATAAGACATCCGCCACGTGAGTGCCTATCAAGAAAACAGTCATAACCACATGGGGTAAACATGTATACCACGCAGGTTCATTTCTCATTTTTCTGAAAGCAACTATTTGAGTTATCCCAATGTGCTGGTGATATATAACCAGGAACCGATGCATTCGCATTGGAGTGGCACAGAATTTAGGTACGGTTACTTTCATACAATTTATATTTACTTTGTCGGAAGTTTTCATCAAATTCACATTTTTCGTGGCCCAGAGAAGTTTTTGACCACCCACTCTTCCGTCGAACTGCCTCAAAGATAACCAAAGCATCAAACGCCACTACAACTGTTGTATACAATGATAAAGTAATGTTAGTTGTTAATATACTATTTCAAATAATCTTATTCAACTGATTAAACAATATATTTACTTCATTGACTTTACTTTCTTGAGGATATCTTAAAAAGAAACTCGGAATTGAAGCAAATATCAAAGACAAATGAAGCAATTCTTCAAAAACAATCTAGTTAGGTCTTGCCATTGCTCGAATGGGCATTAAATTGTGTGTCTCCATTCATGTCAATTGAAGATATGCTACAGAAATTAGCTGAGAATGATGACGTTCTGGGTGTATCTAAGCTACCAAAAATGAATGACGATGGAAAAACAAGTTAGAGAAGCTCGTGAAACTCATGAGAAGTATTTTACAAACCTTCAACATTCCATTGTTCGATATACATTCTGGATTAGATATTATGTCGATAAAAAGTAAATTAATTTCGTAGGCTAATAAAAGTGCACAAACTATTTTCTGAAAACTTCTTTAAAGAGAATGTCGATACACTTGTTTGCGATAAGGAGTCAAAGGGTAGGTTACATGAGCCACCCACATGAGAGGTCACACACTAGATCTGATCATGACAAGGTCACTTGAGCACACAGTTGAGAATATAGAGTTGTCTGGGTCTTTCGTATCAGACCACAATCCAGTGTTTTCAATCTTGTATTGGAAAAAGAGTACGTGAAGAAAAGGAATACCGCAAATATCGTGCTATTAATCAGTTCCGAAGCGACATTATAAATTCACCACTGTGTATCACAAGCACAACAGAGGTCAATGACATCTCAACTAACAATCTCTGTGAAAACCTACAACACTGTGTTATCTGATCTCTTAGATCAACATGCACCATCAAACCAGAATGCAAACATGCATTGTGGTTTCGATGATGTAACATGCGCAGTTTTCTACATGAATCTGACGTAATTTACATGTTTACAAGGTTTTCTCAATTTGACCCCTGGTGACCTCAAATGAACTGTGCCATCCACCAAAACAATACGCTTCTTTTACACAATATGGTACTCCTACACACCAAGTATTAGGTCTGCCCATGATTCCCTTCTTGCGATATCGGGTTTATGAGGTTTTCACATTTTGACCCCTGGTGACCCCAAATAACCTCCACCAAAAACAATAGACTTCTTGTACTTAATGTGGTACTTCTACACACTAAATATGAAGTCTGTCTATGCTTCCCATCTTGAGATATCGTGTTTACAAGGTTTCCACAATTTGACCACTGGTGACCCTAAATGACCTTTGACCTCTGCACGCTAAATATGAGGTCCTTCCAAGCTTTTCTTCTTGAGATATCGTGTTTACAAGGTTTTCACTTTGAACCATGGTGAACCCAAATAACATTTGACCTCCACCAAAAACAATAGGCTTATTGTACTTAATGTGGTACTTATACACACTAAATATGAAATTGGTCTGACCTTCCCTTCTTGAGATATCGTGTTGACAAGCTGGGCGTCACAAACGAACTAACACACACACACATACGCCATCATAAATGCATAGGTTACGATTATCATCGAAACCAAAAAGTGCAGAATTGTCAAGCGAAAATATCCCCCTTGGTTAAATGACAACATCAGAATGGCCATATGTGCAAGACGGAAAGCTGAAAGGCGTTGGAGGAAAATGAGACTGGCCGTTCACAGGGAGGCATACAAGGAGGGCCGTCTTGTAGTCACCAAGCTGGTTGCCATTGTCAAAGGGACCATTTTATCGGGCTTATTAAGGACAAATCAGGAGGTCAAAAGGATATGTTCAAGATATTAAATGAACTTCTCAAAAGAAATCAGGAAAAGCCTCTTCCTCTTCTTTCTTCTTCACTTGATTTGGCTTCCCATTTTGGAATACTCTTCCACGACAAAATAACCAAGAGCCACACCCATTTGTCATCTCTCCCCCTCAGTACTATACCTCCATTAAACCTTGATGAGGATCCTAGTCCTTGTAAAAATCTCTTTCAAAGAATTTGATATGGTTTCAAGTGTTACTTTGGTGAAATGTTGCCTAGCGCCACCCAAATCCAGTAGTCTAGATCCCATTCCAACATGGCTACTGAAAGACTGTACGGAAGTTATCACTCCTTTTCACACCATACTCGTGAACAAATCTCTACAGACTGGTTTTGTTCCTGAATTGCTAGAGGAAGCGGTTATCACTCCTCGGATAAGAAGAACAATATGGAACCAACTCTAGGAAACTACAGACCAGTTTCTAATCTGGGTTTTGTGTCAAAACTGATAGAACGAATGGCAGCTATCCAATTAAAGAACTATCTATCTACTAACAACTTGTTAGAACCCTTTCAATCAGCGTATCGTTCATGCCACAGCACTGAGACGGCCCTACTACGTGTCAAAAGTGTCATTTTTACATCAATAGATCAAGGGTCTGTGGTTATTCTGATGTTACCTGATATGAGTGCAGCTTTTGACACAGTGAACCATTAAAATTACTAAACCGCCTCGAACACAGGTTTGGCATCAGCGGGATAGTTCTTAACTGGTTTAGGTCATACCTCAAGAACAGAACTCAATCAGTATGTGTAAATGGAGCAACATCTGAGAAGCTGCCTCTGTTGAGTTGAGTTCCCCAAGGATCAGTACTGGGACCAGTCATCTTCTATTTATGCACATCTTCACTAGGTGATATCATTCGTACGCATCAGCTAAACTATCATATGTACGCTGATGACACTCAGCTTTACCTCGCCATGCATTGATCCTCAAAATACGGATCCAATCGAGGGCGTCATTCTAAAGGTCCAATCTTGCATAGATGAAATTCAGTCATGGATTACCCACAATCACCTAAAACTGGACACTGATAAAACTGAAGTCCTGATTTGTGGCAGAAAACAGCAAGTAGCAAAACTGCATGTAACACAACTAAGCATCAGTCAATGCAACATAAATATTGTCGATAAAACATCAGTCTGCAATCTTGGAGTAAGAATTGATCCTGAACTTAATATGGATGAACACTTAAACATATCTGTAAATCAACTTATTTTCATTTGCGCATCATCAGCAAGATTAGAAAATATCTGACTAGACTAGCCACTGAACACTTGCACTCCCTGATAACATCTCGACTTGACTACGGTAATTATTTGCCCTATGGAATTACAAATGCACAAATGAATAGACTGCAAATGAGTTCATAACACCGCCGCACGAATAGTGACGACAAAAAAACTCCTAAGGTAATTCATATCACGTGTTTGTCACGAAACGCCAAAGACAACATGAAATGATAACGTAATGATCTTTATAACGGAAAATATGATTAAAAAAGGAGAAAAATGTGGAAGGTAGCTTGATGGTAGCTTGCTCAGATATAAATTAATATATGAATCAATGTTCACTATAATCACACATTCAACCATAAGAGGTAAATTCTTTTTTTATTGATTATTATTCACATCCGTTTTCATAATACAGGAAGATTTAAACTGAAATAAAATATACAGAAAATATAAATATCAAAAGAACTAATCCTGTCAGGGTATCTTACTGTATGGTTTATAATTATATATCTGTTTATATTCCAAGCAAAAGACAATTGGTCTACATGCGTGGGAACTGACTGGCGTTTGCTAGATAATCACCAACTTCTCATTTCAGGTAATCTGAAATTGAGTGAACCAATTAAATAAACACTGACTTTGCACAAAATCTAAAAGCTAATATCAATTATAGACCAATATCGAAGCAGATAGATCGTTAAAGCTGAACGACGCAATAGCATCAATCTTATCTTAACGTTCAACATGGGTTCCAGGGCCTCACATACACATACACATACATACACCTACACCTGGGAGTTGTTCCATAATAACTTCCTGCCTTCACAGACCCATCCGCCTGCAAGACTACTAAGGTAAGTTAAAAGCGATGTTAACAAAGTCGAACTATGGGCAAAATTAAGAAAACTTTCGATACGGGGATTTCCTGATATAGGCGAAACAACTTAAGAATACAGAAATGCATATATCCTTCTATTAGTTGGCTCCACGCTGTTAACGGAACAACTCAAAACGACAAGGAATACAGGTAATGTTTCACTTAATCACATCATTCTATTAGAACCGAGCAACATAACCACAATTCTTCCAATTGTGCCACATTGGAAGAGAGTAAGGAAGGAACTGTCAAGAAGGCTGCCGTCAGATGATCTTCTATGAGTAAGATTTATTCAATGATTTTTTTTTATTCATATATATTTTTAGTAACGTCTCGGGAACGACATGCTGTAAGTTACCATGTACATCTATATGATATGTTCTTAATCTACTTATATGTATAGAACACTTTTGCATCAGGAATGAACACTTGAATGTTATATATATAACATTTTTTAAACAGAAAATAAGATATGACTCATAATTGATGCTTGGCAGTTGAACATCCATCCATCCATCCGTCCGTCCGTCCGTCCGTCCGTCCGTCCGTCCGTCCGTCCGTCCGTCCGTCCGTCCGTCCGTCCGTCCGTCCGTC